>NC_138042.1:0-117500 GCF_964106645.2 Podarcis pityusensis
CCCTAACCCCTAACCCCTAACCCCTAACCCCTAACCCCTAACCCCTAACCCCTAACCCCTAACCCTAACCCCTAACCCCTAACCCTTAACCCTTAACCCTTAACCCTTAACCCTTAACCCTTAACCCTTAACCCTTAACCCTTAACCCTTAACCCTTAACCCTTAACCCTTAACCCTTTTAACCCTTAACCCTTAACCCTTAACCCTTAACCCTTAACCCTTAACCCTTAACCCTTTTAACCCTAACCCTTAACCCCGACCCCGACCCCGACCCCGACCCCGACCCCGACCCCTAACCCTAACCCTAACCCTAACCCTAACCCTAACCCTAACCCTAACCCTAACCCTAACCCTAACCCTGACATCCAGATATCCCGACATAGGGGGGGTCAATCCAGCCCCCCATTTCCAAACCACAGCGAACTTTCCCTTCCCAGATCTGGTTTTTTCCAAGTTCCTTTGTCAAATCCGAAGGATCAAACTCCTGTTGAGACTGTTCTGTCAAGCCACACTCCTGATTTAATGCCACAAACCCCTGTTCTGTCAAAACACACTCTGGTTTGAGTCCTGGATAGACTCCACATATGTTCCCACAGTCTGATCAAAACCTTCCACTGCCTGTCTAAGATTCCCAGTCGAGTTGGCCATCTGGTTCACCTTATCATATATTTCTTCCAGTAGAATATTTGTTTTATTAAGCAGGCACACCACAACTTCTGAAAACATTGTTGCGCTTTCCCACGGTTATTTGTAGCAACTGTCAAGTCCTTGGCATTAGTTACAGTTTCAAAGGCTCCCCCTAGGGAGAAGACTTATATTTGTTTTTGCTACATTTCCAAGATACTTGAAATACTTTATCCATATATATTCCTTTAAAATGCGAAAGGGAACCGTAAAGTCACAAAGATTCACTTCTTTTAGCTATCTGTCACACACAGTTATCTTGATAAATTCACGTCAGTCCTGACTTCCCCGCTCCAGGATCAGGACGAAAATAACTTCCTTTTACTGCTTCAAGTAGTCCAAAAAAATATTCCCAATTTAAAATGTTGGAATCCACTCTTTTAAAAGCAATTTTCAAAGCTCTAGTGTAAATTGCCTTTGCTTTGTTCTATTTACAAAAGAACGGAAGGGTGACTTCCTGTTTAGCCCTTCCCGCTCCGTACCAAATTTAATAAATTTTTTCTGTTCTTTTTTATAGTCCAATTCTGTCCTTTTCCCAAATCTTCATTTACTGTCCCAATTTGTTCAAATTCTAAGTACTCACGGGTATTTGTTTTAAAGTCCGAATTGTCCAGGAAAAAAGGCAGCGCTCTCCGGCAACAGCTACATGGCTTCACTCCACAAAAGAAGCAGACGACTCGCAGCACAGCGCCACTTCCCCGCTCTGTTCCGGAGCCCGTTGCCGGGTTCCTTTGCAGATTGGGGGGGCGCAAACAGTGCCCGCCGAGTCCCAGGGTCACAGGCTTCACCCGCCTGTGGTTTAAAGGGTCCCCGCTGCGCCGAAGCGGTGTTAGACCCGATTTCTGTGGAGCAATTTCCCTCCGAGTAAGAGGGATTCCGCCATTGCCGTTGGGGCCACCTCCGGAAGTCTCGAAAGGGGTTTTTTGTTTGAAAGAGGACGAATAAGCTTGATTTGGGTTGAATTCACTTTGTACATTAGGTGTTCAAGCATATTCAAAGCAAAACAGGGATATCTTGTTACATATTGTCAGGGGTTCAGGAGCAGAGGCAAGGGCAAGGGAGGAAACAGAGAGCGAGGGAGAGGAGGCAGAAGAAAAGATGAGTGATGACGACGACCCGAGATCTCCGAGTCTTTCCAGTGAATCAGAAGATTCACAGAAAGGAGCACCAGTGGCCAGGGCAAGGGGGGAGCCTAGGGGGACACCCCAGGAAGATAGAGCCAGAGGGGACTCAGAGGGGAGCAGTTGGAAATCAGGACCAGCGTCACCGCCAGAGAGCAGGGAAGAGGAAGGGCGCCAGGGATCAAGCGCTGGCAGCTCACAACAGGGGGGAGGGCACGAGTCAGGAGTGGCCACACCTCCATCGGGGAGCGAAGAAACGGTCAGACGGAAGGTGGAAGGTTGGGCGCGCGTGCCAAGTTCAAATGCACAGGAAGGTGGCGCAGTAGGCAGCCCGGAAAGGGAGCCAGGTCCTAAAGCCCGCCGAAAGGAGGGAGAAGAGTCAGGGGGGTCAGCGTCAGAGGAATCCCGGAAGGAAGAGACCCCGGGGGGCAGAGGGACCCAGAGAAGAACAGTCAGGCGGAAAAGGTGGAGCAAGGCTAGGATATTAAGTTGGTGTACAAGGGGCGGAGACTCAGATGGAGCTTCGCCGATCTAACCATGAGACGTAGAGTTGCACGCAGCAGCTTGAGAATGGAAACTGTAACTCAATAAAGACTTTTATTTAATGATCGCTGGCTAGCGTGATCCTCTGTGAGCTAGGATCTGGAAGCAGCTCTGACACATATGCATACAAAGAAGAGGAATGTCTTGATTGGGTGTTGTCAGGGGTTCAGGAGCAGAGGCACAGGAAAGGGAGGAAATAGAGAGCGAGGGGGAGGAGTCCGAAGGAAATGTTAGCGATGACAGCGGTCCGAGGTCTCTGAGTCTTTCCAGCGAATCGGAAGATTCACAGAAAGGGGCTCCCATGGTCAGAGCAAGGGGGGTGCCGAGGGGGACACCCCAGGAAGAAGGGGCCAGAGGGGACTCAGAGAGCAGCAGTTGGAAATCAGGACCAGCGTCCACACCAGAGTGCAGTAGGGGGGAGGAGTCCCAGGCATCGGGATCAGGCGGCGCACTGCCAGTGGGAGGACATGAGTCAGGATTGGCCACGCCTCCATCGGGGAGCGAGGAAACGGTCGAGAGGAAGGTTGAAGGCTGGGCGCGCGCGCCAAGTTCAAATGTACAGGAGGGCGGCGCAGTTGGCAGCCCGGATAGGGAGCCAGGTCCCAAAGCCCGCCGAAAAGAGGGGGAGGAGTCAGGGGGGTCAACGTCAGCGTCAGAAGAATCCAGGAAGGAAGGGACCCCGGGGGGTAGCAGGACCCAGAGGAGAAAGGAGAGACGGAAGAGGTGGGGTAAGGCTAGAATCTTAAACTGGTGTACAGGGGGCGGAGACTCAGATGGAGCTTCGCCGATCTAACCCCTAGACGTAGAGCTGGGGCGCTGCGGCTTGAAAATGGAGACTGTACTTCAATAAAGACTTTTGTACATTACTGCCGGCTAGCGTTGGTCCTCTGTGAGCTGGGACCTGGAGCCAGCTCTGACAGTAAGCTCCATCCCAAAAAAGTTTTGCACCAAAAACCTCGTAACGTGAGTGGACGCAGCGAGGGAAGAAGATTGGTGCTTCGCGAGCTCACAAATGTCAGGCAAGATGACTACAGAACAGCAACTAGCAGCCCTGCAAGATGCAGTGACACAACTCAACGCGGAGGTACTCGCATCCAGGAAAAGGGAAGAGGAAGCGGCTGCCGCCTGCAGGGATCTCCAAGCCAGGTTGGAAGTGCTTGCTAAGCAGGGGCAACCGGGACCCAAATCAGAGGGGATTGGGCTGGGGAAAAGAGGAGGCAGTCTGGTATCTCATTTCGATGGGAATTTGCAGCAGTACCCTAACTTCCGAGCAGACGTGCTGTTTGCGCTGGAACTGCTGGATAAAGACTTTAGAGATGAGCAAGAGAAGGTGGGGTTTATCTTGTCCCATTTGCATGGGGAAGCTAAAGCGTGGCTGCGCAATCTGTGGAGAGATAAGGATCCGGCGCTCCAAAATGCGGATGCATTCATTAAAGCGATGGATTCGTGTTTTTTATCAAATATAGACATTGATATCGCCAGAAAAGACATACATGGGCTCAAACAAGGCAGAGCCAGTGTAAGGCAGTACCATTCCCGCTTTTTTGCATTAGTCCATGCGCTGGGATGGGAGAAGGATTCTGCCCCAGCCAGAGACCTTTTTTGGGAAGGCTTGAATGCAAATGTGAAAGATGAGATTGCAAGGGGGGAGAGACCAAAGAGCACTCAGGAGGTTGTCCAGCGGGCGCTGCAAATTGGGGTGCGTCTGGAAGAACGTCCATGGAACAGAGAAGAAGGACGTTGGGGACGTACGCCAGTGAGAGCACCTCCCCTCTTTCCCAAGGATGCAGCGCGTGCGCAATCCACACCTCCGCAGGGAGGGGGAGAGGAACCGATGGAGATTGGAGGCGCCAGGGCTCAGTCAGCAACCAGAGCCCTAACACCGGGAGCAGTCAAAGCGAAGCCTCCTAGAGGGAACAGGAAGTGCTACATCTGCGACAGTGCTCAGCACATGGCGAAAGAGTGTCCCCAGAGGCTCCACAAGCACACTGCAGCCTCAGCAACAGTAACAGACGCAACTCAGCAGAGAGAACCACAGCAGGGAAACGACAGAGTCTGGTTGGAGGAAGAGGCACTGGGGCCCAGCCAGACAAGTCAATGAAGCCGTCCCCAGAGATTTTGCAGCCCACAGACCCCCTCCCGCCCAAACCAGTGGTGCAGCTCACAGCATCGCTCCAACTACCCAATGGACTCACTATGGAAGTGCCGATTACCATTGACTCTGGTAGTAACGCAGACTTCATAGGACTGGATTTCATTCAAGAGCACAACATAGCACTCCTGCCAGCCACGCTGCCTCTGAAGGTTGTCACGGTGGATGGCAGGGAATTGCTGGGGGGGCAGGTGGTGCAGCAAACGCCTCCGATGGTGATGCAAATTGGGAATCACTGAGAAGTCATCAGCTTCAATGTCACCCAACTGTCGGACACGCCTATAGTATTAGGCATGAGTTGGCTGCACAGGCACAGCCCAGCATTGGCGTGGTACCAGCGACAACTGACCTTCGGCTCCTCATACTGTGCGGAACATTGCATTCTGCCTAGCCCGGAAGGGGAAGAGGATGACCCGCAGCTACAATTAGGCACGCTGCAAGCAGTGCCACTCAAGTACGCAGCGTTTTTGGAGGTTTTCTGCGAGAAGGAAGCGGACAAGCTGCCTCCCCACAGGTCCTATGACTGCAAGATTGACCCCCTGCCAGGGGCGACGCTGCCAACCGGGAAACTGTATTCCATGTCTGAAGACGAGCTGCAGGAACTCAGGGAGTTCATAGACCTCAACTTGAAGCGCGGTTTCATCCAGGAGTCGAAGGCAGTGGGGGGCAGTCCTGTATTCTTTGTGAAGAAGAAGGACACGCCCCAAAAAAGGCTTGTGGTGGACTATAGAATTTTGAACTCGAAAACCAAGCCCACAGCCTTTCCCATGCCCAAGATAGATGACCTGCTCGCAACGGTGAGGAAAGGACGCGTTTTCACAAAGTTGGATCTGCGAGGGGCGTACAACCTGATTCGCATACGGGAGGGCGACGAATGGAAGACTGCCATGTTCACGCCCCTGGGCACCTATGAATACAGAGTTATGCCCTTTGGATTACAAAATGGCTCCCACTGTTTTCAAGCCTTCATGCATCACGTATTGGCGGGTCTCCTCTACAAGAAATGCGTCTGCTTCCTGGACGACATCCTGATATTTTCAGAATCAGAGGAGACCCACGAGGGAGACGTCAAGGAAGTTCTGCAGAGACTGCAGGAGCACAGGCTGTACGCCAAGCTGGAGAAGTGCCAGTTCGACATGAAGGAGGTAGATTTCCTGGGCTACAAGTTGTCGGACAAGGGGCTCGCCATGGACAGCGCCAAGGTTCGCTCAGTGTTGGACTGGAAGAGCCCGCGCAATCGGAAGGAGGTCCAGCGGTTTGTCGGTTTCGCCAACTTTTACCGCAAGTTCATCAAGGGGTTCGCGATGCAGACGGCGGCCATTACCGACACGCTCAGCTCCAAGAAGAAGAAGTTCATCTGGACGGAGCAAGCGGAGCAGTCCTTTCAGAAACTCAAGCGTCTCTTCTCGTCCGAAGAGCAGCTACTGCATGTGAATCCCAGCAGACCGATGAGGGTTGAAACGGACGCCTCAGACAGAGCCGTGGGAGCAGTACTGTTGCAGCAAGACCCGCATGGGGACTGGAGACCGTGTGCCTTCTACTCCAGGAAGCTCAGCAAGTCAGAGCAGAACTACGCCATCTGGGACAGGGAGTTGCTGGCCATTCATGCAGCATTCAAGGCGTGGCGGCACTTCCTCATTGGAGCCAAACACACAGTGCGGGTCCGCACGGACCATAAAAACCTGGAGTACTGGCGCACGGCAAGGTTCCTGAACCAGAGGCACATACGATGGGCGGAGTTCTTTGCGGATTTCGACTTCAGGATAGAGTACATCCCAGGCGACAACAACATCATGGCGGATGCACTGTCCAGAAAGCCGCAATACCTCGAGGAGGCGGCACCAGCGGCGGCCAAGCACATTTTCGCACCGAAAGCGTGGGCGTGCGCTTCAGCAACCGTGGACCTGGATGCTGTACGTCGAGCACTGCAGGAGGACCCCTTCGCACAAGCCAAGATGGAGGAGGTGCACAGGGGCACGGCGGAGGACGACGAGTTCCAGATACGCGACGGATTGCTCATCCGCAGAGGGGCCCTCTACGTACCGGGAGACGACCTCCGCGCGAAAGTACTGCAGCAGTTGCACGACGCACCCACCGCCGGGCACTTTGGCAAAGAGAAGACGGTAGAATTAGTAGCCAGAGATTTTTGGTGGCCCAAGATGCGGGGGGAAGTCGCGGATTACGTCTCGAGGTGCGACACCTGCCAAAGGGCCAAGTCAGTGCACAAACCGCCGGCGGGACTGCTCGAACCGCTGCAGACACCGCTCGAACCGTGGGAGAGGGTGGCCCTGGACTTTGTCACGGATCTACCCAGCTCGAGGGGCAAGACGGCAGTGCTAGTGGTGGTGGACATGTTCACCAAAATGGCCCACTTCATTCCGTGCGCGAAGGTGGCCACGGCGGAACAGACCGCCAAACTGTTCATAGACCACGTGTTCAGGGTTCACGGTCTGCCACGGTCTATCCTGTCCGACCGGGGGCGACAGTTCATCTCGAACTTCTGGCAGAAGCTGATGGGTTTCCTGAACGTCAAGATCAACCTAGCGTCGGCGAGACACCCGCAGACGAACAGACAAGCGGAGCGAGTCAACGCCATCATGCAGCAGTACCTGCGATGCTACGCAAATCAGCAGCCGGCAACATGGGTGGACTACCTGCCGCTCGCTGAGTTCGCCTACAACAACACGAAGCACGTGTCCACGGGGGTGACACCGTTCTTCGCCAACAACGGGAGGCATCCCAGAACCTTCCCGGGATTAGCGAGAGCGGGGGAGGGGGAGCCACGGGCAGCGGAAGCCTTAGCATCAGAGTTGCAGGAGGTTCACGAACAGCTTCGGAGGCAGTTAGAACTAGCAAAGCACGCATACAAACTGCAGGCTGACAAGCACAGAAGGGTTGGGGAAGACATACAGGTGGGAGACTGGGTTTGGTTAGCAGCCCAGGCAGTGCCGGCCAGATCGTTAGCGAAGAAGAAGCTAGGGCATAAGCAGCTAGGACCTTACCAAGTCGAGGCACAGGTCAATCCAGTGGCCTTCCGGTTGACACTGCCGGAGGGATCCAGAATGCACCCAGTTTTCCATAGATCAGTGCTCACGCCCTACAAAGCACCTCATAGATTTCAGGAGCCAGGCACGGCACCAGACCCGTTCAGGGAAACGCCCACAAGGGGGGGGTCGCCAAGGCGGGAACCCGTCAACGAAGTCACAGAGATTTTAGACTCGAGATGGGGGGAAGAGGGAGTAGAATATCTTCTCGCCAGAGAAGGTACCCCGGCCAGCGCCAACAGTTGGGTGCCAGACTATGCCTTGGACGAACCTCTTCTCAAGGACGAGTTTCATGCCCTTTTCCCACACAGGCCCATGCCAGCCGAGTATTTCGACGACTGGCTTTTCACACCCACATTTTCAGCCAGCACATTCCAGGGGTTCACCTCGGACGAGGAACCGGCACTAGAAACACGTTCCCCGGAGGGATCACCCTCGGGGTCTGCCTCAGACCGTTCCTATTGGTGGGACGATCGACCAGAGGAGCAGTGGCGCAGGAAGTGGCTGGGGGGTCCTTGGCAGGCAACGTCCCCGGAGGAGACCGGGGGAGAGACGGACATGGACGTGTTGGGGGAGGACCTTGGGTTCGAGCACGGCGGCAAAGAGATGGAAGCAGAGGAAATTGAGGTCGGCGAGAGCACGGAGGACGAGCCGGACTTATCCGGCTGGATGCACGCCACGGGGGACGAACTGTATCCGGCACTCACCCCCACAACGACGGAGCACCCAGTACCCACACCTGAAGGAGGGGAGGGGGGAAGGGGGGGCTTCGAGGGAGGGATGGATGTCAGGGGTTCAGGAGCAGAGGCACAGGAAAGGGAGGAAATAGAGAGCGAGGGGGAGGAGTCCGAAGGAAATGTCAGCGATGACAGCGGTCCGAGGTCTCTGAGTCTTTCCAGCGAATCGGAAGATTCACAGAAAGGGGCTCCCATGGTCAGAGCAAGGGGGGTGCCTAGGGGGACACCCCAGGAAGAAGGGGCCAGAGGGGACTCAGAGAGCAGCAGTTGGAAATCAGGACCAGCGTCCACACCAGAGTGCAGTAGGGGGGAGGAATCCCAGGCATCGGGATCAGGCGGCGCACTGCCAGTGGGAGGACAGACTTCGGATGGCGGCCCGCCACGGGAAGCGAACTGTATCCGACATTCGTCCCCCTGACACGGCAGCAACCAGATCCCGCACCGGAAGGAGGGGAGGGGGGAAGAGGGGGCTTCGAGGGGGGGATGGATGTCAGGGGTTCAGGAGCAGAGGCAAGGGCAAGGGAGGAAACAGAGAGCGAGGGAGAGGAGGCAGAAGAAAAGATGAGTGATGACGACGACCCGAGATCTCCGAGTCTTTCCAGTGAATCAGAAGATTCACAGAAAGGAGCACCAGTGGCCAGGGCAAGGGGGGAGCCTAGGGGGACACCCCAGGAAGATAGAGCCAGAGGGGACTCAGAGGGGAGCAGTTGGAAATCAGGACCAGCGTCACCGCCAGAGAGCAGGGAAGAGGAAGGGCGCCAGGGATCAAGCGCTGGCAGCTCACAACAGGGGGGAGGGCACGAGTCAGGAGTGGCCACACCTCCATCGGGGAGCGAAGAAACGGTCAGACGGAAGGTGGAAGGTTGGGCGCGCGTGCCAAGTTCAAATGCACAGGAAGGTGGCGCAGTAGGCAGCCCGGAAAGGGAGCCAGGTCCTAAAGCCCGCCGAAAGGAGGGAGAAGAGTCAGGGGGGTCAGCGTCAGAGGAATCCCGGAAGGAAGAGACCCCGGGGGGCAGAGGGACCCAGAGAAGAACAGTCAGGCGGAAAAGGTGGAGCAAGGCTAGGATATTAAGTTGGTGTACAAGGGGCGGAGACTCAGATGGAGCTTCGCCGATCTAACCATGAGACGTAGAGTTGCACGCAGCAGCTTGAGAATGGAAACTGTAACTCAATAAAGACTTTTATTTAATGATCGCTGGCTAGCGTGATCCTCTGTGAGCTAGGATCTGGAAGCAGCTCTGACAGTAAGCTCCATCCCTGAATTGTGGGCATCTACGTCCTCGCGGAGAGGAGAGAAAGCGGGTGCCTACTAGCGAGCTCACGAACGGCAGACAACATGACGGCCGAACAGCAGATAGCGGAACTCAGAGAAGCAGTGACACGACTGAATGCCGAGGCTCTTGCATCCAGGAAGAGAGAGGAGGACGCAGCTGCCGCCTACAGGGATCTCCAGGTCAGGTTGGAAGTGCTTACGAAGCAAGGGCAACTGACACCCAAACCGGAGGGGATTGGGTTGGGGAGACGAACAGGCGGTCTGGTCTCTCACTTCGATGGGAATTTGCAACAGTACCCCAACTTTAGAGCAGATGTAATGTGTGCACTGCAACTGCTGAACAAAGACTTTAGAGATGAGCAAGAGAAGGTGGGATTCATCATGTCCCATTTGCATGGAGATGCTAAAGCATGGCTGCGCAATTTGTGGAGAGATAAGGATCCGGCGCTCCAAAATGCGGATGCCTTTATTAAAGCGATGGATGGGTGCTTTTTATCAAGCATTGATGTGGATCTTGCTCGGCAGCAGATACATGGACTGAAGCAAGGGAGGGCCAGCGTAAGGCAGTACCATGCCAGCTTTTTCGCTTTGGTCAGTGCCCTGGAATGGGACAGAGATTCGGCTCCTGTAAGAGACCTGTTTTGGGAGGGATTGCACGGCTCGGTTAAAGATGAAATTGCGAGGGGGGAGAGACCCCGGACCACGCAGGAGATCGTTCAGAGGGCGCTGGCGGTGGGGGTGCGGCTGGAAGGACGTCCGTGGAGCAGGGACGAAGGGCGTGGAGGGCGCGAACCAGCCAGGGGCTCCTCCTTCCTTCCCAGAGAAGCAGCGCGTGCGCAATCCACGCCTCCGCCAGGAGGAGGAGCGGAACCTATGGAGGTTGGAGGTGCAAGGGCTCAGTCAGCAGCCAGAGCCCTAGCACCGGCAGCAGTGAAAGCGAAGCCTCCTAGAGGGAACAGGAAGTGTTACATCTGCGATGATCCACAGCATATGGCGAAAGAGTGTCCCCAGAGGCTCCACAAGCACACTGCAGCCTCAGCAATGGTAACTGCAGCAACGCAGCAAGGACAACCACAGCAGGGAAACGAAGGAGTCTGGTTGGAGGAAGAGGCACTGGGGCCCAGCCAGACGTGTCAGTGAAGCAGTCCCCAGAGATTTTACAGCCCATGGACCCCCTCCCGCCCAAACCGGTAGTGAGGCTCACCGCGTCGCTCCAGCTGCCCAATGGAATCACCATGGACGTGCCAATCACCATTGACTCCGGAAGCAATGCGGACTTTATAGGGCAGGACTTTGTCGACCGGCACGCTATACAGTTGCTGCCTGCCACGCTGCCCCTGCAGGTTGTCACGGTGGATGGCAGGGAGCTGCTAGGGGGGCAAGTGGTGAAGCAGACGCCACCAATGGTGATGCGACTTGGGAATCACAGGGAAATCATCAGCTTCAATGTCACTCAACTATCGGACACGCCCATTGTATTGGGCATGAGTTGGCTGGACAAGCACAGCCCGACGCTGGCTTGGTACCAGAGGCAGCTGACCTTCGGCTCTTCCTTTTGCGCTGAACACTGCATCGTGCCCAGGCAGGAAGGAGGGGAAGAGGAGTCACAGCTGCAGCTAGGCACGCTGCAAGCGGTTCCCCACAAGTACGCAGAATTTTTGGAGGTTTTCTGCGAGAAGGAGGCAGACAGGCTACCCCCCCACAGACCATATGACTGCAAAATTGACCTGCTGCCGGGGGCGGCGCTGCCCAAAGGGAAGCTGTATTCCATGTCTGAGGACGAACTGCAGGAACTCAAAGAGTTCATAGATCATAATTTGGAGCGCGGTTTCATCCGAGAGTCCAAGGCAGCGGGGGGCAGTCCGGTATTCTTTGTTAAGAAGCGGGACACGCCCCAAAAAAGACTTGTAGTGGACTTTCGCATCTTGAACAGTGTGACCAAGCCATCGGACTTCCCCATGCCCCGAATCGACGACCTCCTCGCAAAGGTACGGAAGGGCAGAGTGTTCACCAAGTTGGACCTGCGAGGGGCATACAACCTCATTCGCATGCGGGAGGGAGATGAGTGGAAGACAGCCATGTTCACGCCCCTGGGCACCTACGAATATAGAGTTATGCCTTTTGGATTGCAAAATGGCTCCCACGTTTTTCAAGCTTTCATGCATCACGTGTTGGCGGGGCTCCTCTACAAGACGTGCGTCTGTTTCTTGGATGACATCCTGATCTTTTCGGAATCGCAGCAGGAGCATGACAGACACGTCAAGGAAGTGCTGAGCAGGCTACAGCAACATAGGCTTTACGCCAAGCTGGAGAAGTGCCAATTCGACGTGACCGAGGTGGATTTCCTGGGCTACAAGTTGTCTGATAAAGGGCTCGCCATGGACAGCGCCAAGGTCCGAACAGTGTTGGATTGGAAAAGCCCACGCAACCGGAAGGAGGTCCAACGGTTTGTCGGCTTCGCGAACTTCTATCGCAAGTTTATCAAAGGCTTTGCGATGCAGACAGCGGCCATCACGGACACGCTCAGCTCCAAGAAAAAGAAGTTCATCTGGACAGAGCAGGCGGAGCAGTCCTTTCAGGCACTCAAGCGTCTCTTCGCGTCGGAAGAGCAGCTGCTTCATGTCAACCCCAGCAGGCCGATGAGGGTGGAGACAGACGCTTCGGACAGAGCCGTGGGAGCAGTCCTGCTGCAGAAAGACCCGCAGGGGGTTTGGAGGCCGGGAGCGTTTTACTCAAGGAAGCTCAGCAAGTCCGAACAGAACTACACCATCTGGGACAGGGAGTTGCTGGCCATTCATGCAGCGTTCAAAGCGTGGAGGCACTTCCTGATCGGCGCCAAGCACACGGTGCAGGTCTGCACGGACCACAAGAATCTAGAGCACTGGCGCACGGCACAGTTCCTGAACCAGAGGCAGATACGTTGGGCCTAGTTCTTTGCGAATTTCGACTTCCGAATAGAGTATGTCCCGGGGGACACCAACATCATGGCGGATGCTCTCTCCCGTAAGCCACAGTATCTGGAGGAGGCAACGCCAGCGACCGCCATGCACATCTTCGCACCGACAGTGTGGGCATGCGCGGCGGCGACAGTTGACCTGGATGCGGTGCGACGAGCGTTGCAGGATGACTCCTTCGCGCAAGCAAAGATGGCAGAGGTGCACAGGGGCACGGCAGCGACCGACGAGTTCCAGCTGCGAGATGGTTTGCTCATCCGTAAAGGGGCCATCTACGTGCCGGGAGACGAACTTCGCGCCAAGGTACTGCAGCAGCTGCACGACGCGCCCACTGCCGGGCACTTTGGCAAGGAGAAGACGGTGGAATTAGTAGCCAGAGACTTCTGGTGGCCCGGAATGAGAGGGGAAGTCGCGGACTACGTGGCGAGGTGTGACACCTGCCAGAGGTCCAAACCAGTGCACAGACCGCCGGCCGGACTGCTGGAACCGCTGCAAACTCCGTTCGAGCCATGGGAGAGAGTGGCCCTGGACTTTGTCACGGATCTGCCCAGCTCGAGGGGCAAGACGGCTGTGCTGGTGGTGGTGGATTTGTTCTCCAAGATGGCACATTTCATTCCGTGTGCGAAGGTGGCCACGGCGGAACAAACCGCCCAACTGTTCATAGACCACGTGTTCAAGGTTCACGGTCTGCCGCGGTCTATTCTGTCCGACCGAGGGCGACAGTTCATCTCAAACTTCTGGCAGAGGCTGATGGGCTTCCTGAACGTCAAGATCAACCTGGCGTCGGCTAGACACCCGCAGACCAACGGGCAAGCGGAGCGGGTCAATGCCATCATGCAGCAGTACCTGAGATGTTATGCGAATCAACAGCCTGCGACGTGGGTGGATTACCTGCCTCTCGCCGAGTTCGCCTACAACAACACGAAGCACGTGTCCACGGGGGTCACGCCGTTCTTCGCCAACAACGGGAGGCACCCTAGAACCTTCCCGGGACTGGAAAGAATGGGGGAGGGGGAGCCGCAGACAGCAGATGCGTTCGCGTCGGAGTTGCAGGAGGTCCACGATCAGCTGCGGCGGCACCTGGAGCTGGCTAAACACGCATACAAGGTACAAGCGGACAAACACAGAAGGGTTGGCGAAGAGATCCATGTGGGAGACTGGGTCTGGTTAGCAGCCCACGCAGTGCCGGCCAGGTCGTTGGCGAAGAAGAAACTAGGGCATAAACAACTGGGGCCCTACCAAGTCGACGAACAGGTCAACCCGGTGGCTTTCAGGCTGGCTCTTCCGGAGGGTTCCAGAATGCATCCGGTGTTCCACAGATCGGTGCTCACTCCCTACAAGGCACCTCACAGGTTTCAGGAACCAGGAACGGCACCGGGTCCGCTCCGAGAGAGAACCGGGCAAGGGGGAGTGGCACAGGAGGAGCGCATCAACGAAGTCACGGAGATTTTGGACTCCAGATGGGGGGAAGAGGGGGTAGAATACCTTCTCGCCAAGGAGGGCACCCCGGCCAGTGCCAACAGCTGGGTGCCGGGCTACGCTTTAGACGAACCTCTGCTCAAAGAAGAGTTTCATGCCCTCTTCCCACATAGGCCAATGCCAGCAGACTTTTTCGACGACTGGCTTTTCACGCCCACGCTTTCAGCCAGCACGTTCCGGGGGTTCGACTCGGACGAGGAACCGACACGAGACGCCCGTTCCCCGGAGGGGTCACCCTCGGGATCTGCTTCAGAACCCTCGTATTGGTGGGATGATCGACCAGAGGAGCAGTTCCGCAGAAGGTGGCTGGAGGGTCCAGGACGAGCAACGTCTCCAGAAGGCAACGAGGGAGAGACGGACATGGACGTTTTCGGGGACGACCCGGGTTTCGAGCACGGCGGCACAGAGATGGAAGCGGAGGTGACCGTCGTCAACGAGAGCAGGGAGGAAGAACCGGAAGACTTCGGATGGCGGCCCGCCACGGGAAGCGAACTGTATCCGACATTCGTCCCCCTGACACGGCAGCAACCAGATCCCGCACCGGAAGGAGGGGAGGGGGGAAGAGGGGGCTTCGAGGGGGGGATGGATGTCAGGGGTTCAGGAGCAGAGGCAAGGGCAAGGGAGGAAACAGAGAGCGAGGGAGAGGAGGCAGAAGAAAAGATGAGTGATGACGACAACCCGAGATCTCCGAGTCTTTCCAGTGAATCAGAAGATTCACAGAAAGGAGCACCAGTGGCCAGGGCAAGGGGGGAGCCTAGGGGGACACCCCAGGAAGATAGAGCCAGAGGGGACTCAGAGGGGAGCAGTTGGAAATCAGGACCAGCGTCACCGCCAGAGAGCAGGGAAGAGGAAGGGCGCCAGGGATCAAGCGCTGGCAGCTCACAACAGGGGGGAGGGCACGAGTCAGGAGTGGCCACACCTCCATCGGGGAGCGAAGAAACGGTCAGACGGAAGGTGGAAGGTTGGGCGCGCGTGCCAAGTTCAAATGCACAGGAAGGTGGCGCAGTAGGCAGCCCGGAAAGGGAGCCAGGTCCTAAAGCCCGCCGAAAGGAGGGAGAAGAGTCAGGGGGGTCAGCGTCAGCGTCAGAGGAATCCCGGAAGGAAGAGACCCCGGGGGGCAGAGGGACCCAGAGAAGAACAGTCAGGCGGAAAAGGTGGAGCAAGGCTAGGATATTAAGTTGGTGTACAAGGGGCGGAGACTCAGATGGAGCTTCGCCGATCTAACCATGAGACGTAGAGTTGCACGCAGCAGCTTGAGAATGGAAACTGTAACTCAATAAAGACTTTTATTTAATGATCGCTGGCTAGCGTGATCCTCTGTGAGCTAGGATCTGGAAGCAGCTCTGACAGGTGTTTTTTGGGTGAATATGCTTGCACACCTAAGGACTAAGTGAAATCAATCCAAATAAGCTTATTCGTCATGTTTCTCTGCAGATGGAGGGGGAAACACCGAGTTTTCCATTTTTTGAAATTCTTTCACTTCACTTTGCGGTTTTAGGGTGCACACCTAAATAATCAAGCGAAAGACACCCAATCAAGACATTCCTCTTCTTTGTATGCATATGTAACAAGATATCCCTGTTTTGCTTTGAATATGCTTGAACACCTAATGTACAAAGTGAATTCAACCCAAATCAAGCTTATTCGTCCTCTTTGAAACAAAAAAACCCTTTCGCTTTGTTCGATTCTTTCACTTTGCGATTTTTATGTAAATATGCATGCACACCTACAGAACCAAGTGGAATCAACCACAATCTAGCTTAGTCGTCTTCTTTGAAAGCAAAAAATTCCTTTTGCTTTGTTGGAGAGTCTTCACTTTGCTATTTTGGGGTAAATATACATGCACGCCTAAAGAACCAGGTGAAATCAACCAAAATCTTGCTTCGTCGTCTTCTTTGAAAGCAAAAAATCCCTTTTGCTTTGTTGGAGAGTTTCACTCCACATTGCGATTAATATGCACACTATCTAGAGAACCAAGTGAAATCAACCCAAATAGGCTTCGTCTTTTCTGCAGATGGATTCAAGTTTTCCATTCTTTGAGATGCTTTCACTTCGCTTTGCGGTTTTTCGGTGAACACCTAAATAATCAAGCGAAAGATAACCAATCAAGGCTTATTCCTCTTTTTGTATGCATATGGAACAAGAAATCCCTGTTTTGCTTTGTTTGGGCCTCTTCGCTTTCGGTTTTTTGGTTGAATATTCTTGAACACCTAATGTACGAAGTGAAATCAACCCACATCAAGCTTATTTATCCTCTTTGAAACAAAAAAAATCCCGTTTGCTGTGTTGGAGGATTTTTCGCTTCGCTTTACGATTTTTGGGTCACTAGCTAGAGAACCAAGGGAAATCAACCCATATAAGCTTATAGGTGTTTTCTGGGTGAAGATGCTTGCACACCTAAGGACTAAGTGAAATCATTGCAAATAAGCTTATTCGTCATCTTTCTCTGCAGATGGAGGGGGAAACAATGAGTTTTCCATTTTTTGAGATTCTTAACTTCGCTTTGCGGTTTTATGGTGCACACCTAAATAATCAAGCGAAAGATACCTTATCAAGGCTTATTCCTCTTCTTTGTATGCATATGGAACAGGAAATCCCAGTTTTGCTTCCTTTGGGCGTCTTTCCCTTCGCTTTCGGTTTTTTGGTTGAATATGCTTGAACACCTGATGTACGAAGTGAATTCAACCCATATCAAGCTTATTCGTCCTCTTTGAAACCAAAAAATCCCTTTCGCTTTGTTCGAGATTCTTTCACTTCACTTTGTTATTTTGGGGCGAATATGCATGCACACCTAAAGAACCAGGTGAAATCAACCAAAATCTAGCTTAGTCGTCTTCTTTGAAAGCAAAAAATCCCTTTTGCTTTGTTGGAGAGTTTCACTCCACATTGCTTGCACACTATCTAGAGAACCATGTGAAATCAACCCCGTATTAAGCTTAAACGTGTTTTTTGATTGAATATGCTTGCACACCTAAGGAAGTAAGCGAAATCAATCCAAATAAGCTTTTTCAGCATCTTTCTTTGCAGATGGTGGGGAAAACAACGAGTTTTCCATTCTTTGAGATTCTTTCACTTCGCTTTGCGGTTTTATGGTGCACACAAAAGACACCCATTCAAGGCTTATTCCTCTTCTTTGTAAGAAGAAATCCCTGTTTTGCTTTGTTTGGGCCTCTTTCACTCGAATATGCTTGAACACCTAATGTATGAAGTGAAATCAACCCAAATCAAGCTTATTCGTCCTCTTTGAAACCAAAAAATCCCTTTCGCTTTGTTCGAGATTCTTTCACTTCACTTTGCTATTTTGGGGTAAATATGCATGCACACCTAAAGAACCAGGTGAAATCAACCAAAATCTAGCTTAGTCGTCTTCTTTGAAAGCAAAAAATCCCTTTTGCTTTGTTGGAGAGTTTCACTCCACATTGCGATTAATATGCACACTATCTAGAGAACCAGGTGAATTCAACCCAATTACGCTTCGTATTCCTTTTCTGCAGATGGAGTCAAGAAGGAGTTTTCCATTCGTTGAGATGCTTTCACTTCGCTTTGCGGTTTTTCGGTGAACCTCTAAATAATCGTGCGAAAGATACCAAATCAAGGCTTATTCCTCTTTTTGTATGCATATGGAACAGGAAATCCCAGTTTTGCTTGCACTGGGCGTCTTTCCCTTCGCTTTCGGTTTTTTGGTTGAATATTCTTGAACAATCAATGTACGAAGTGAAATCAACTCATATCAAGCTTATTCGTCCTCTTTGAAACAAAAAAATTCCTTTCGCTGAGTTCGATGTTTTTTCACTTCGCTTTACGAATTTTGGGTCACTAGCTAGAGAACCAAGGGAAATCAACCCATGTAAGCTTATAGGTGTTTTTTGGGTGAATATGCTTGCACACCTAAGGACTAAGTGAAATCAATCCAAATAAGCTTATTCGTCATCTTTCTCTGCAGATGGAGGGGGAAACACCGAGTTTTCCATTTTTTGAAATTCTTTCACTTCACTTTGCGGTTTTAGGGTGCACACCTAAATAATCAAGCGAAAGACACCCAATCAAGACATTCCTCTTCTTTGTATGCATATGTAACAAGATATCCCTGTTTTGCTTTGAATATGCTTGAACACCTAATGTACAAAGTGAATTCAACCCAAATCAAGCTTATTCGTCCTCTTTGAAACAAAAAAACCCTTTCGCTTTGTTCGATTCTTTCACTTTGCGATTTTTATGTAAATATGCATGCACACCTACAGAACCAAGTGGAATCAACCACAATCTAGCTTAGTCGTCTTCTTTGAAAGCAAAAAATTCCTTTTGCTTTGTTGGAGAGTCTTCACTTTGCTATTTTGGGGTAAATATACATGCACGCCTAAAGAACCAGGTGAAATCAACCAAAATCTTGCTTCGTCGTCTTCTTTGAAAGCAAAAAATCCCTTTTGCTTTGTTGGAGAGTTTCACTCCACATTGCGATTAATATGCACACTATCTAGAGAACCAAGTGAAATCAACCCAAATAGGCTTCGTCTTTTCTGCAGATGGATTCAAGTTTTCCATTCTTTGAGATGCTTTCACTTCGCTTTGCGGTTTTTCGGTGAACACCTAAATAATCAAGCGAAAGATAACCAATCAAGGCTTATTCCTCTTTTTGTATGCATATGGAACAAGAAATCCCTGTTTTGCTTTGTTTGGGCCTCTTCGCTTTCGGTTTTTTGGTTGAATATTCTTGAACACCTAATGTACGAAGTGAAATCAACCCACATCAAGCTTATTTATCCTCTTTGAAACAAAAAAAATCCCGTTTGCTGTGTTGGAGGATTTTTCGCTTCGCTTTACGATTTTTGGGTCACTAGCTAGAGAACCAAGGGAAATCAACCCATATAAGCTTATAGGTGTTTTCTGGGTGAAGATGCTTGCACACCTAAGGACTAAGTGAAATCATTGCAAATAAGCTTATTCGTCATCTTTCTCTGCAGATGGAGGGGGAAACAATGAGTTTTCCATTTTTTGAGATTCTTAACTTCGCTTTGCGGTTTTATGGTGCACACCTAAATAATCAAGCGAAAGATACCTTATCAAGGCTTATTCCTCTTCTTTGTATGCATATGGAACAGGAAATCCCAGTTTTGCTTCCTTTGGGCGTCTTTCCCTTCGCTTTCGGTTTTTTGGTTGAATATGCTTGAACACCTGATGTACGAAGTGAATTCAACCCATATCAAGCTTATTCGTCCTCTTTGAAACCAAAAAATCCCTTTCGCTTTGTTCGAGATTCTTTCACTTCACTTTGTTATTTTGGGGCGAATATGCATGCACACCTAAAGAACCAGGTGAAATCAACCAAAATCTAGCTTAGTCGTCTTCTTTGAAAGCAAAAAATCCCTTTTGCTTTGTTGGAGAGTTTCACTCCACATTGCTTGCACACTATCTAGAGAACCATGTGAAATCAACCCCGTATTAAGCTTAAACGTGTTTTTTGATTGAATATGCTTGCACACCTAAGGAAGTAAGCGAAATCAATCCAAATAAGCTTTTTCAGCATCTTTCTTTGCAGATGGTGGGGAAAACAACGAGTTTTCCATTCTTTGAGATTCTTTCACTTCGCTTTGCGGTTTTATGGTGCACACAAAAGACACCCATTCAAGGCTTATTCCTCTTCTTTGTAAGAAGAAATCCCTGTTTTGCTTTGTTTGGGCCTCTTTCACTCGAATATGCTTGAACACCTAATGTATGAAGTGAAATCAACCCAAATCAAGCTTATTCGTCCTCTTTGAAACCAAAAAATCCCTTTCGCTTTGTTCGAGATTCTTTCACTTCACTTTGCTATTTTGGGGTAAATATGCATGCACACCTAAAGAACCAGGTGAAATCAACCAAAATCTAGCTTAGTCGTCTTCTTTGAAAGCAAAAAATCCCTTTTGCTTTGTTGGAGAGTTTCACTCCACATTGCGATTAATATGCACACTATCTAGAGAACCAGGTGAATTCAACCCAATTACGCTTCGTATTCCTTTTCTGCAGATGGAGTCAAGAAGGAGTTTTCCATTCGTTGAGATGCTTTCACTTCGCTTTGCGGTTTTTCGGTGAACCTCTAAATAATCGTGCGAAAGATACCAAATCAAGGCTTATTCCTCTTTTTGTATGCATATGGAACAGGAAATCCCAGTTTTGCTTGCACTGGGCGTCTTTCCCTTCGCTTTCGGTTTTTTGGTTGAATATTCTTGAACAATCAATGTACGAAGTGAAATCAACTCATATCAAGCTTATTCGTCCTCTTTGAAACAAAAAAATTCCTTTCGCTGAGTTCGATGTTTTTTCACTTCGCTTTACGAATTTTGGGTCACTAGCTAGAGAACCAAGGGAAATCAACCCATGTAAGCTTATAGGTGTTTTTTGGGTGAATATGCTTGCACACCTAAGGACTAAGTGAAATCAATCCAAATAAGCTTATTCGTCATCTTTCTCTGCAGATGGAGGGGGAAACACCGAGTTTTCCATTTTTTGAAATTCTTTCACTTCACTTTGCGGTTTTAGGGTGCACACCTAAATAATCAAGCGAAAGACACCCAATCAAGACATTCCTCTTCTTTGTATGCATATGTAACAAGATATCCCTGTTTTGCTTTGAATATGCTTGAACACCTAATGTACAAAGTGAATTCAACCCAAATCAAGCTTATTCGTCCTCTTTGAAACAAAAAAACCCTTTCGCTTTGTTCGATTCTTTCACTTTGCGATTTTTATGTAAATATGCATGCACACCTACAGAACCAAGTGGAATCAACCACAATCTAGCTTAGTCGTCTTCTTTGAAAGCAAAAAATTCCTTTTGCTTTGTTGGAGAGTCTTCACTTTGCTATTTTGGGGTAAATATACATGCACGCCTAAAGAACCAGGTGAAATCAACCAAAATCTTGCTTCGTCGTCTTCTTTGAAAGCAAAAAATCCCTTTTGCTTTGTTGGAGAGTTTCACTCCACATTGCGATTAATATGCACACTATCTAGAGAACCAAGTGAAATCAACCCAAATAGGCTTCGTCTTTTCTGCAGATGGATTCAAGTTTTCCATTCTTTGAGATGCTTTCACTTCGCTTTGCGGTTTTTCGGTGAACACCTAAATAATCAAGCGAAAGATAACCAATCAAGGCTTATTCCTCTTTTTGTATGCATATGTGTCAGAGCTGCTTCCAGATCCTAGCTCACAGAGGATCACGCTAGCCAGCGATCATTAAATAAAAGTCTTTATTGAGTTACAGTTTCCATTCTCAAGCTGCTGCGTGCAACTCTACGTCTCATGGTTAGATCGGCGAAGCTCCATCTGAGTCTCCGCCCCTTGTACACCAACTTAATATCCTAGCCTTGCTCCACCTTTTCCGCCTGACTGTTCTTCTCTGGGTCCCTCTGCCCCCCGGGGTCTCTTCCTTCCGGGATTCCTCTGACGCTGACGCTGACCCCCCTGACTCTTCTCCCTCCTTTCGGCGGGCTTTAGGACCTGGCTCCCTTTCCGGGCTGCCTACTGCGCCACCTTCCTGTGCATTTGAACTTGGCACGCGCGCCCAACCTTCCACCTTCCGTCTGACCGTTTCTTCGCTCCCCGATGGAGGTGTGGCCACTCCTGACTCGTGCCCTCCCCCCTGTTGTGAGCTGCCAGCGCTTGATCCCTGGCGCCCTTCCTCTTCCCTGCTCTCTGGCGGTGACGCTGGTCCTGATTTCCAACTGCTCCCCTCTGAGTCCCCTCTGGCTCTATCTTCCTGGGGTGTCCCCCTAGGCTCCCCCCTTGCCCTGGCCACTGGTGCTCCTTTCTGTGAATCTTCTGATTCACTGGAAAGACTCGGAGATCTCGGGTCGTCGTCATCACTCATCTTTTCTTCTGCCTCCTCTCCCTCGCTCTCTGTTTCCTCCCTTGCCCTTGCCTCTGCTCCTGAACCCCTGACATCCATCCCCCCCTCGAAGCCCCCTCTTCCCCCCTCCCCTCCTTCCGGTGCGGGATCTGGTTGCTGCCGTGTCAGGGGGACGAATGTCGGATACAGTTCGCTTCCCGTGGCGGGCCGCCATCCGAAGTCTTCCGGTTCTTCCTCCCTGCTCTCGTTGACGACGGTCACCTCCGCTTCCATCTCTGTGCCGCCGTGCTCGAAACCCGGGTCGTCCCCGAAAACGTCCATGTCCGTCTCTCCCTCGTTGCCTTCTGGAGACGTTGCTCGTCCTGGACCCTCCAGCCACCTTCTGCGGAACTGCTCCTCTGGTCGATCATCCCACCAATACGAGGGTTCTGAAGCAGATCCCGAGGGTGACCCCTCCGGGGAACGGGCGTCTTGTGTCGGTTCCTCGTCCGAGTCGAACCCCCGGAACGTGCTGGCTGAAAGCGTGGGCGTGAAAAGCCAGTCGTCGAAAAAGTCTGCTGGCATTGGCCTATGTGGGAAGAGGGCATGAAACTCTTCTTTGAGCAGAGGTTCGTCTAAAGCGTAGCCCGGCACCCAGCTGTTGGCACTGGCCGGGGTGCCCTCCTTGGCGAGAAGGTATTCTACCCCCTCTTCCCCCCATCTGGAGTCCAAAATCTCCGTGACTTCGTTGATGCGCTCCTCCTGTGCCACTCCCCCTTGCCCGGTTCTCTCTCGGAGCGGACCCGGTGCCGTTCCTGGTTCCTGAAACCTGTGAGGTGCCTTGTAGGGAGTGAGCACCGATCTGTGGAACACCGGATGCATTCTGGAACCCTCCGGAAGAGCCAGCCTGAAAGCCACCGGGTTGACCTGTTCGTCGACTTGGTAGGGCCCCAGTTGTTTATGCCCTAGTTTCTTCTTCGCCAACGACCTGGCCGGCACTGCGTGGGCTGCTAACCAGACCCAGTCTCCCACATGGATCTCTTCGCCAACCCTTCTGTGTTTGTCCGCTTGTACCTTGTATGCGTGTTTAGCCAGCTCCAGGTGCCGCCGCAGCTGATCGTGGACCTCCTGCAACTCCGACGCAAACGCATCTGCTGTCTGCGGCTCCCCCTCCCCCATTCTTTCCAGTCCCGGGAAGGTTCTAGGGTGCCTCCCGTTGTTGGCGAAGAACGGCGTGACCCCCGTGGACACGTGCTTCGTGTTGTTGTAGGCGAACTCGGCGAGAGGCAGGTAATCCACCCACGTCGCAGGCTGTTGATTCGCATAACATCTCAGGTACTGCTGCATGATGGCATTGACCCGCTCCGCTTGTCCGTTGGTCTGCGGGTGTCTAGCCGACGCCAGGTTGATCTTGACGTTCAGGAAGCCCATCAGCCTCTGCCAGAAGTTTGAGATGAACTGTCGCCCTCGGTCGGACAGAATAGACCGCTGCAGACCGTGAACCTTGAACACGTGGTCTATGAACAGTTTGGCGGTTTGTTCCGCCGTGGCCACCTTCGCACACG
Organism: Podarcis pityusensis; assembly: GCF_964106645.2. Lineage (NCBI taxonomy): Eukaryota > Metazoa > Chordata > Lepidosauria > Squamata > Lacertidae > Podarcis > Podarcis pityusensis. The sequence continues at coordinate 23,355 of NC_138042.1, forward strand.
GAATGAAATGTGCCATCTTGGAGAACAAATCCACCACCACCAGCACAGCCGTCTTGCCCCTCGAACTGGGCAGATCCGTGACAAAGTCCAGGGCCACTCTCTCCCATGGCTCGAACGGAGTTTGCAGCGGTTCCAGCAGTCCGGCCGGCGGTCTGTGCCCTGGTTTGGACCTCTGGCAGGTGTCACACCTCGCCACGTAGTCCGCGACTTCCCCTCTCATTCCGGGCCACCAGAAGTCTCTGGCTACTAATTCCACCGTCTTCTCCTTGCCAAAGTGCCCGGCAGTGGGCGCGTCGTGCAGCTGCTGCAGTACCTTGGCGCGAAGTTCGTCTCCCGGCACGTAGATGGCCCCTTTACGGATGAGCAAACCATCTCGCAGCTGGAACTCGTCCGTCGCTGCCGTGCCCCTGTGCACCTCTGCCATCTTTGCTTGCGCGAAGGAGTCATCCTGCAACGCTCGTCGCACCGCATCCAGGTCAACTGTTGCCGCCGCGCACGCCCACACTGTCGGTGCGAAGATGTGCATGGCGGCCGCTGGCGTTGCCTCCTCCAGATACTGTGGCTTACGGGAGAGAGCATCCGCCATGATGTTGGTGTCCCCCGGGACATACTCTATTCGGAAGTCGAAATTCGCAAAGAACTCAGCCCAACGTATCTGCCTCTGGTTCAGGAACTGTGCCGTGCGCCAGTGCTCTAGATTCTTGTGGTCCGTGCAGACCTGCACCGTGTGCTTGGCGCCGATCAGGAAGTGCCTCCACGCTTTGAACGCTGCATGAATGGCCAGCAACTCCCTGTCCCAGATGGTGTAGTTCTGTTCGGACTTGCTGAGCTTCCTTGAGTAAAACGCTCCCGGCCTCCAAACCCCCTGCGGGTCTTTCTGCAGCAGGACTGCTCCCACGGCTCTGTCCGAAGCGTCTGTCTCCACCCTCATCGGCCTGCTGGGGTTGACATGAAGCAGCTGCTCTTCCGACGCGAAGAGACGCTTGAGTGCCTGAAAGGACTGCTCCGCCTGCTCTGTCCAGATGAACTTCTTTTTCTTGGAGCTGAGCGTGTCCGTGATGGCCGCTGTCTGCATCGCAAAGCCTTTGATAAACTTGCGATAGAAGTTCGCGAAGCCGACAAACCGTTGGACCTCCTTCCGGTTGCGTGGGCTTTTCCAATCCAACACTGCTCGGACCTTGGCGCTGTCCATGGCGAGCCCTTTATCAGACAACTTGTAGCCCAGGAAATCCACCTCGGTCACGTCGAATTGGCACTTCTCCAGCTTGGCGTAAAGCCTATGTTGCTGTAGCCTGCTCAGCACTTCCTTGACGTGTCTGTCATGCTCCTGCTGCGATTCCGAAAAGATCAGGATGTCATCCAAGAAACAGACGCACGTCTTGTAGAGGAGCCCCGCCAACACGTGATGCATGAAAGCTTGAAAAACGTGGGAGCCATTTTGCAATCCAAAAGGCATAACTCTATATTCGTAGGTGCCCAGGGGCGTGAACATGGCTGTCTTCCACTCATCTCCCTCCCGCATGCGAATGAGGTTGTATGCCCCTCGCAGGTCCAACTTGGTGAACACTCTGCCCTTCCGTACCTTTGCGAGGAGGTCGTCGATTCGGGGCATGGGGAAGTCCGATGGCTTGGTCACACTGTTCAAGATGCGAAAGTCCACTACAAGTCTTTTTTGGGGCGTGTCCCGCTTCTTAACAAAGAATACCGGACTGCCCCCCGCTGCCTTGGACTCTCGGATGAAACCGCGCTCCAAATTATGATCTATGAACTCTTTGAGTTCCTGCAGTTCGTCCTCAGACATGGAATACAGCTTCCCTTTGGGTAGCGCCGCCCCCGGCAGCAGGTCAATTTTGCAGTCATATAGAATATAGAGTTATGCCTTTTGGATTGCAAAATGGCTCCCACGTTTTTCAAGCTTTCATGCATCACGTGTTGGCGGGGCTCCTCTACAAGACGTGCGTCTGTTTCTTGGATGACATCCTGATCTTTTCGGAATCGCAGCAGGAGCATGACAGACACGTCAAGGAAGTGCTGAGCAGGCTACAGCAACATAGGCTTTACGCCAAGCTGGAGAAGTGCCAATTCGACGTGACGGAGGTGGATTTCCTGGGCTACAAGTTGTCTGATAAAGGGCTCGCCATGGACAGCACCAAGGTCCGAGCAGTGTTGGATTGGAAAAGCCCACGCAACCGGAAGGAGGTCCAACGGTTTGTCGGCTTCGCGAACTTCTATCGCAAGTTTATCAAAGGCTTTGCGATGCAGACAGCGGCCATCACGGACACGCTCAGCTCCAAGAAAAAGAAGTTCATCTGGACAGAGCAGGCGGAGCAGTCCTTTCAGGCACTCAAGCGTCTCTTCGCGTCGGAAGAGCAGCTGCTTCATGTCAACCCCAGCAGGCCGATGAGGGTGGAGACAGACGCTTCGGACAGAGCCGTGGGAGCAGTCCTGCTGCAGAAAGACCCGCAGGGGGTTTGGAGGCCGGGAGCGTTTTACTCAAGGAAGCTCAGCAAGTCCGAACAGAACTACACTGTCAGAGTTGCTTCCAGATCCTAGCTCACAGAGGATCACGCTAGCCAGCGATCATTAAATAAAAGTCTTTATTGAGTTACGGTTTCCATTCTCAAGCTGCTGCGTGCAACCCTACGTCTAATGGTTAGATCGGCGAAGCTCCATCTGAGTCTCCGCCCCTTGTACACCAACTTAATATCCTAGCCTTGCTCCACCTTTTCCGCCTGACTGTTCTTCTCTGGGTCCCTCTGCCCCCCGGGGTCTCTTCCTTCCGGGATTCCTCTGACGCTGACGCTGACCCCCCTGACTCTTCTCCCTCCTTTCGGCGGGCTTTAGGACCTGGCTCCCTTTCCGGGCTGCCTACTGCGCCACCTTCCTGTGCATTTGAACTTGTCGCACGCGCCCAACCTTCCACCTTCCGTCTGACCGTTTCTTCGCTCCCCGATGGAGGTGTGGCCACTCCTGACTCGTGCCCTCCCCCCTGTTGTGAGCTGCCAGCGCTTGATCCCTGGCGCCCTTCCTCTTCCCTGCTCTCTGGCGGTGACGCTGGTCCCGATTTCCAACTGCTCCCCTCTGAGTCCCCTCTGGCTCTATCTTCCTGGGGTGTCCCCCTAGGCTCCCCCCTTGCCCTGGCCACTGGTGCTCCTTTCTGTGAATCTTCTGATTCACTGGAAAGACTCGGAGATCTCGGGTCGTCGTCATCACTCATCTTTTCTTCTGCCTCCTCCCCCTCGCTCTCTGTTTCCTCCCTTGCCCTTGCCTCTGCTCCTGAACCCCTGACATCCATCCCCCCCTCGAAGCCCCCTCTTCCCCCCTCCCCTCCTTCCGGTGCGGGATCTGGGTGCTGCTGTGTCAGGGGGACGAATGTCGGATACAGTTCGCTTCCCGTGGCGGGCCGCCATCCGAAGTCTTCCGGTTCTTCCTCCCTGCTCTCGTTGACGACGGTCACCTCCGCTTCCATCTCTGTGCCGCCGTGCTCGAAACCCGGGTCGTCCCCGAAAACGTCCATGTCCATCTCTCCCTCGTTGCCTTCTGGAGACGTTGCTCGTCCTGGACCCTCCAGCCACCTTCTGCGGAACTGCTCCTCTGGTCGATCATCCCACCAATACGAGGGTTCTGAAGCAGATCCCGAGGGTGACCCCTCCGGGGAACGGGCGTCTCGTGTCGGTTCCTCGTCCGAGTCGAACCCCCGGAACGTGCTGGCTGAAAGCGTGGGCGTGAAAATCCAGTCGTCGAAAAAGTCTGCTGGCATTGGCCTGTGTGGGAAGAGGGCATGAAACTCTTCTTTGAGCAGAGGTTCGTCTAAAGCGTAGCCCGGCACCCAGCTGTTGGCACTGGCCGGGGTGCCCTCCTTGGCGAGAAGGAATTCTACCCCCTCTTCCCCCCATCTGGAGTCCAAAATCTCCGTGACTTCGTTGATGCGCTCCTCCTGTGCCACTCCCCCTTGCCCGGTTCTCTCTCGGAGCGGACCCGGTGCCGTTCCTGGTTCCTGAAACCTGTGAGGTGCCTTGTAGGGAGTGAGCACCGATCTGTGGAACACCGGATGCATTCTGGAACCTTCCGGAAGAGCCAGCCTGAAAGCCACCGGGTTGACCTGTTCTTCGACTTGGTAGGGCCCCAGTTGTTTATGCCCTAGTTTCTTCTTCGCCAACGACCTGGCCGGCACTGCGTGGGCTGCTAACCAGACCCAGTCTCCCACATGGATCTCTTCGCCAACCCTTCTGTGTTTGTCCGCTTGTACCTTGTATGCGTGTTTAGCCAGCTCCAGGTGCCGCCGCAGCTGATCGTGGACCTCCTGCAACTCCGACGCGAACGCATCTGCTGTCTGCGGCTCCCCCTCCCCCATTCTTTCCAGTCCCGGGAAGGTTCTGGGGTGCCTCCCGTTGTTGGCGAAGAACGGCGTGACCCCCGTGGACACGTGCTTCGTGTTGTTGTAGGCGAACTCGGCGAGAGGCAGGTAATCCACCCACGTCGCAGGCTGTTGATTCGCATAACATCTCAGGTACTGCTGCATGATGGCATTGACCCGCTCCGCTTGCCCGTTGGTCTGCGGGTGTCTAGCCGACGCCAGGTTGATCTTGACGTTCAGGAAGCCCATCAGCCTCTGCCAGAAGTTCGAGATGAACTGTCGCCCTCGGTCGGACAGAATAGACCGCGGCAGACCGTGAACCTTGAACACGTGGTCTATGAACAGTTTGGCGGTTTGTTCCGCCGTGGCCACCTTCGCACACGGAATGAAATGTGCCATCTTGGAGAACAAGTCCACCACCACCAGCACAGCCGTCTTGCCCCTCGAGCTGGGCAGATCCGTGACAAAGTCCAGGGCCACTCTCTCCCATGGTTCGAACGGAGTTTGCAGCGGTTCCAGCAGTCCGGCCGGCGGTCTGTGCACTGGTTTGGCCCTCTGGCAGGTGTCACACCTCGCCACGTAGTCCGCGACTTCCCCTCTCATTCCGGGCCACCAGAAGTCTCTGGCGACTAATTCCACCGTCTTCTCCTTGCCAAAGTGCCCGGCAGTGGGCGCGTCGTGCAGCTGCTGCAGTACCTTGGCGCGAAGTTCGTCTCCCGGCACGTAGATGGCCCCTTTACGGATGAGCAAACCATCTCGCAGCTGGAACTCGTCGGTCGCTGCCGTGCCCCTGTGCACCTCTGCCATCTTTGCTTGCGCGAAGGAGTCATCCTGCAACGCTCGTCGCACCGCATCCAGGTCAACTGTTGCCGCCGCGCACGCCCACACTGTCGGTGCGAAGATGTGCATGGCGGCCGCTGGCGTTGCCTCCTCCAGATACTGTGGCTTACGGGAGAGAGCATCCGCCATGATGTTGGTGTCCCCCGGGACATATTCTATTCGGAAGTCGAAATTCGCAAAGAACTCAGCCCAACGTATCTGCCTCTGGTTCAGGAACTGTGCCGTGCGCCAGTGCTCTAGATTCTTGTGGTCCGTGCAGACCTGCACCGTGTGCTTGGCGCCGATCAGGAAGTGCCTCCACGCTTTGAACGCTGCATGAATGGCCAGCAACTCCCTGTCCCAGATGGTGTAGTTCTGTTCGGACTTGCTGAGCTTCCTTGAGTAAAACGCTCCCGGCCTCCAAACCCCCTGCGGGTCTTTCTGCAGCAGGACTGCTCCCACGGCTCTGTCCGAAGCGTCTGTCTCCACCCTCATCGGCCTGCTGGGGTTGACATGAAGCAGCTGCTCTTCCGACGCGAAGAGACGCTTGAGTGCCTGAAAGGACTGCTCCGCCTGCTCTGTCCAGATGAACTTCTTTTTCTTGGAGCTGAGCGTGTCCGTGATGGCCGCTGTCAGGGGTTCAGGAGCAGAGGCAAGGGCAAGGGAGGAAACAGAGAGCGAGGGGGAGGAGGCAGAAGAAAAGATGAGTGATGACGACGACCCGAGATCTCCGAGTCTTTCCAGTGAATCAGAAGATTCACAGAAAGGAGCACCAGTGGCCAGGGCAAGGGGGGAGCCTAGGGGGACACCCCAGGAAGATAGAGCCAGAGGGGACTCAGAGGGGAGCAGTTGGAAATCGGGACCAGCGTCACCGCCAGAGAGCAGGGAAGAGGAAGGGCGCCAGGGATCAAGCGCTGGCAGCTCACAACAGGGGGGAGGGCACGAGTCAGGAGTGGCCACACCTCCATCGGGGAGCGAAGAAACGGTCAGACGGAAGGTGGAAGGTTGGGCGCGCGAGCCAAGTTCAAATGCACAGGAAGGTGGCGCAGTAGGCAGCCCGGAAAGGGAGCCAGGTCCTAAAGCCCGCCGAAAGGAGGGAGAAGAGTCAGGGGGGTCAGCGTCAGCGTCAGAGGAATCCCGGAAGGAAGAGACCCCGGGGGGCAGAGGGACCCAGAGAAGAACAGTCAGGCGGAAAAGGTGGAGCAAGGCTAGGATATTAAGTTGGTGTACAAGGGGCGGAGACTCAGATGGAGCTTCGCCGATCTAACCATGAGACGTAGAGTTGCACGCAGCAGCTTGAGAATGGAAACTGTAACTCAATAAAGACTTTTATTTAATGATCGCTGGCTAGCGTGATCCTCTGTGAGCTAGGATCTGGAAGCAGCTCTGACAGTAAGCTCCATCACTAGATTGTGGGCATCTACGTCCTCGCGGAGAGGAGAGAAAGCGGGTGCCTACTAGCGAGCTCACGAACGGCAGACAACATGACGGCCGAACAGCAGATAGTGGAACTCAGAGAAGCAGTGACACGACTGAATGCCGAGGCTCTTGCATCCAGGAAGAGAGAGGAGGACGCAGCTGCCGCCTACAGGGATCTCCAGGTCAGGTTGGAAGTGCTTACGAAGCAAGGGCAACTGACACCCAAACCGGAGGGGATTGGGTTGGGGAGACGAACAGGCGGTCTGGTCTCTCACTTCGATGGGAATTTGCAACAGTACCCCAACTTTAGAGCAGATGTAATGTGTGCACTGCAACTGCTGAACAAAGACTTTAGAGATGAGCAAGAGAAGGTGGGATTCATCATGTCCCATTTGCATGGAGATGCTAAAGCATGGCTGCGCAATTTGTGGAGAGATAAGGATCCGGCGCTCCAAAATGCGGATGCCTTTATTAAAGCGATGGATGGGTGCTTTTTATCAAGCATTGACGTGGATCTTGCTCGGCAGGAGATACATGGACTGAAGCAAGGGAGGGCCAGCGTAAGGCAGTACCATGCCCGCTTTTTCGCTTTGGTCAGTGCCCTGGAATGGGACAGAGATTCGGCTCCTGTAAGAGACCTGTTTTGGGAGGGATTGCACGGCTCGGTTAAAGATGAAATTGCGAGGGGGGAGAGACCCCGGACCACGCAGGAGATCGTTCAGAGGGCGCTGGCGGTGGGGGTGCAGCTGGAAGGACGTCCGTGGAGCAGGGACGAAGGGCGTGGAGGGCGCGAACCAGCCAGGGGCTCCTCCTTCCTTCCCAGAGAAGCAGCGCGTGCGCAATCCACGCCTCCGCCAGGAGGAGGAGCGGAACCTATGGAGGTTGGAGGTGCAAGGGCTCAGTCAGCAGCCAGAGCCCTAGCACCGGCAGCAGTGAAAGCGAAGCCTCCTAGAGGGAACAGGAAGTGTTACATCTGCGATGATCCACAGCATATGGCGAAAGAGTGTCCCCAGAGGCTCCACAAGCACACTGCAGCCTCAGCAATGGTAACTGCAGCAACGCAGCAAGGACAACCACAGCAGGGAAACGAAGGAGTCTGGTTGGAAAAAGAGGCACTGGGGCCCAGCCAGACGTGTCAGTGAAGCAGTCCCCAGAGATTTTACAGCCCATGGACCCCCTCCCGCCCAAACCGGTAGTGAAGCTCACCGCGTCGCTCCAGCTGCCCAATGGAATCACCATGGACGTGCCAATCACCATTGACTCCGGAAGCAATGCGGACTTTATAGGGCAGGACTTTGTCGACCGGCACGCTATACAGTTGCTGCCTGCCACGCTGCCCCTGCAGGTTGTCACGGTGGATGGCAGGGAGCTGCTAGGGGGGCAAGTGGTGAAGCAGACGCCACCAATGGTGATGCGACTTGGGAATCACAGGGAAATCATCAGCTTCAATGTCACTCAACTATCGGACACGCCCATTGTATTGGGCATGAGTTGGCTGGACAAGCACAGCCCGACGCTGGCTTGGTACCAGAGGCAGCTGACCTTCGGCTCTTCCTTTTGCGCTGAACACTGCATCGTGCCCAGGCAGGAAGGAGGGGAAGAGGAGTCACAGCTGCAGCTAGGCACGCTGCAAGCGGTTCCCCACAAGTACGCAGAATTTTTGGAGGTTTTCTGCGAGAAAGAGGCAGACAGGCTACCCCCCCACAGACCATATGACTGCAAAATTGACCTGCTGCCGGGGGCGGCGCTGCCCAAAGGGAAGCTGTATTCCATGTCTGAGGACGAACTGCAGGAACTCAAAGAGTTCATAGATCATAATTTGGAGCGCGGTTTCATCCGAGAGTCCAAGGCAGCGGGGGGCAGTCCGGTATTCTTTGTTAAGAAGCGGGACACGCCCCAAAAAAGACTTGTAGTGGACTTTCGCATCTTGAACAGTGTGACCAAGCCATCGGACTTCCCCATGCCCCGAATCGACGACCTCCTCGCAAAGGTACGGAAGGGCAGAGTGTTCACCAAGTTGGACCTGCGAGGGGCATACAACCTCATTCGCATGCGGGAGGGAGATGAGTGGAAGACAGCCATGTTCACGCCCCTGGGCACCTACGAATATAGAGTTATGCCTTTTGGATTGCAAAATGGCTCCCACGTTTTTCAAGCTTTCATGCATCACGTGTTGGCGGGGCTCCTCTACAAGACGTGCGTCTGTTTCTTGGATGACATCCTGATCTTTTCGGAATCGCAGCAGGAGCATGACAGACACGTCAAGGAAGTGCTGAGCAGGCTACAGCAACATAGGCTTTACGCCAAGCTGGAGAAGTGCCAATTCGACGTGACGGAGGTGGATTTCCTGGGCTACAAGTTGTCTGATAAAGGGCTCGCCATGGACAGCGCCAAGGTCCGAGCAGTGTTGGATTGGAAAAGCCCACGCAACCGGAAGGAGGTCCAACGGTTTGTCGGCTTCGCGAACTTCTATCGCAAGTTTATCAAAGGCTTTGCGATGCAGACAGCGGCCATCACGGACACGCTCAGCTCCAAGAAAAAGAAGTTCATCTGGACAGAGCAGGCGGAGCAGTCCTTTCAGGCACTCAAGCGTCTCTTCGCGTCGGAAGAGCAGCTGCTTCATGTCAACCCCAGCAGGCCGATGAGGGTGGAGACAGACGCTTCGGACAGAGCCGTGGGAGCAGTCCTGCTGCAGAAAGACCCGCAGGGGGTTTGGAGGCCGGGAGCGTTTTACTCAAGGAAGCTCAGCAAGTCCGAACAGAACTACACCATCTGGGACAGGGAGTTGCTGGCCATTCATGCAGCGTTCAAAGCGTGGAGGCACTTCCTGATCGGCGCCAAGCACACGGTGCAGGTCTGCACGGACCACAAGAATCTAGAGCACTGGCGCACGGCACAGTTCCTGAACCAGAGGCAGATACGTTGGGCTGAGTTCTTTGCGAATTTCGACTTCCGAATAGAGTATGTCCCGGGGGACACCAACATCATGGCGGATGCTCTCTCCCGTAAGCCACAGTATCTGGAGGAGGCAACGCCAGCGGCCGCCATGCACATCTTCGCACCGACAGTGTGGGCGTGCGCGGCGGCAACAGTTGACCTGGATGCGGTGCGACAAGCGTTGCAGGATGACTCCTTCGCGCAAGCAAAGATGGCAGAGGTGCACAGGGGCACGGCAGCGACCGACGAGTTCCAGCTGCGAGATGGTTTGCTCATCCGTAAAGGGGCCATCTACGTGCCGGGAGACGAACTTCGCGCCAAGGTACTGCAGCAGCTGCACGACGCGCCCACTGCCGGGCACTTTGGCAAGGAGAAGACGGTGGAATTAGTAGCCAGAGACTTCTGGTGGCCCGGAATGAGAGGGGAAGTCGCGGACTACGTGGCGAGGTGTGACACCTGCCAGAGGTCCAAACCAGTGCACAGACCGCCGGCCGGACTGCTGGAACCGCTGCAAACTCCGTTCGAGCCATGGGAGAGAGTGGCCCTGGACTTTGTCACGGATCTGCCCAGCTCGAGGGGCAAGACGGCTGTGCTGGTGGTGGTGGATTTGTTCTCCAAGATGGCACATTTCATTCCGTGTGCGAAGGTGGCCACGGCGGAACAAACCGCCAAACTGTTCATAGACCACGTGTTCAAGGTTCACGGTCTGCCGCGGTCTATTCTGTCCGACCGAGGGCGACAGTTCATCTCAAACTTCTGGCAGAGGCTGATGGGCTTCCTGAACGTCAAGATCAACCTGGCGTCGGCTAGACACCCGCAGACCAACGGGCAAGCGGAGCGGGTCAATGCCATCATGCAGCAGTACCTGAGATGTTATGCGAATCAACAGCCTGCGACGTGGGTGGATTACCTGCCTCTCGCCGAGTTCGCCTACAACAACACGAAGCACGTGTCCACGGGGGTCACGCCGTTCTTCGCCAACAACGGGAGGCACCCTAGAACCTTCCCGGGACTGGAAAGAATGGGGGAGGGGGAGCCGCAGACAGCAGATGCGTTCGCGTCGGAGTTGCAGGAGGTCCACGATCAGCTGCGGCGGCACCTGGAGCTGGCTAAACACGCATACAAGGTACAAGCGGACAAACACAGAAGGGTTGGCGAAGAGATCCATGTGGGAGACTGGGTCTGGTTAGCAGCCCACGCAGTGCCGGCCAGGTCGTTGGCGAAGAAGAAACTAGGGCATAAACAACTGGGGCCCTACCAAGTCGAAGAACAGGTCAACCCGGTGGCTTTCAGGCTGGCTCTTCCGGAGGGTTCCAGAATGCATCCGGTGTTCCACAGATCGGTGCTCACTCCCTACAAGGCACCTCACAGGTTTCAGGAACCAGGAACGGCACCGGGTCCGCTCCGAGAGAGAACCGGGCAAGGGGGAGTGGCACAGGAGGAGCGCATCAACGAAGTCACGGAGATTTTGGACTCCAGATGGGGGGAAGAGGGGGTAGAATACCTTCTCGCCAAGGAGGGCACCCCGGCCAGTGCCAACAGCTGGGTGCCGGGCTACGCTTTAGACGAACCTCTGCTCAAAGAAGAGTTTCATGCCCTCTTCCCACATAGGCCAATGCCAGCAGACTTTTTCGACGACTGGCTTTTCACGCCCACGCTTTCAGCCAGCACGTTCCGGGGGTTCGACTCGGACGAGGAACCGACACGAGACGCCCGTTCCCCAGAGGGGTCACCCTCGGGATCTGCTTCAGAACCCTCGTATTGGTGGGATGATCGACCAGAGGAGCAGTTCCGCAGAAGGTGGCTGGAGGGTCCAGGACGAGCAACGTCTCCAGAAGGCAACGAGGGAGAGACGGACATGGACGTTTTCGGGGACGACCCGGGTTTCGAGCACGGCGGCACAGAGATGGAAGCGGAGGTGACCGTCGTCAACGAGAGCAGGGAGGAAGAACCGGAAGACTTCGGATGGCGGCCCGCCACGGGAAGCGAACTGTATCCGACATTCGTTCCCCTGACACAGCAGCACCCAGATCCCGCACCGGAAGGAGGGGAGGGGGGAAGAGGGGGCTTCGAGGGGGGGATGGATGTCAGGGGTTCAGGAGCAGAGGCAAGGGCAAGGGAGGAAACAGAGAGCGAGGGGGAGGAGGCAGAAGAAAAGATGAGTGATGACGACGACCCGAGATCTCCGAGTCTTTCCAGTGAATCAGAAGATTCACAGAAAGGAGCACCAGTGGCCAGGGCAAGGGGGGAGCCTAGGGGGACACCCCAGGAAGATAGAGCCAGAGGGGACTCAGAGGGGAGCAGTTGGAAATCGGGACCAGCGTCACCGCCAGAGAGCAGGGAAGAGGAAGGGCGCCAGGGATCAAGCGCTGGCAGCTCACAACAGGGGGGAGGGCACGAGTCAGGAGTGGCCACACCTCCATCGGGGAGCGAAGAAACGGTCAGACGGAAGGTGGAAGGTTGGGCGCGCGAGCCAAGTTCAAATGCACAGGAAGGTGGCGCAGTAGGCAGCCCGGAAAGGGAGCCAGGTCCTAAAGCCCGCCGAAAGGAGGGAGAAGAGTCAGGGGGGTCAGCGTCAGCGTCAGAGGAATCCCGGAAGGAAGAGACCCCGGGGGGCAGAGGGACCCAGAGAAGAACAGTCAGGCGGAAAAGGTGGAGCAAGGCTAGGATATTAAGTTGGTGTACAAGGGGCGGAGACTCAGATGGAGCTTCGCCGATCTAACCATGAGACGTAGAGTTGCACGCAGCAGCTTGAGAATGGAAACTGTAACTCAATAAAGACTTTTATTTAATGATCGCTGGCTAGCGTGATCCTCTGTGAGCTAGGATCTGGAAGCAGCTCTGACAGCCGCTGTCTGCATCGCAAAGCCTTTGATAAACTTGCGATAGAAGTTCGCGAAGCCGACAAACCGTTGGACCTCCTTCCGGTTGCGTGGGCTTTTCCAATCCAACACTGCTCGGACCTTGGCGCTGTCCATGGCGAGCCCTGTATCAGACAACTTGTAGCCCAGGAAATCCACCTCCGTCACGTCGAATTGGCACTTCTCCAGCTTGGCGTAAAGCCTATGTTGCTGTAGCCTGCTCAGCACTTCCTTGACGTGTCTGTCATGCTCCTGCTGCGATTCCGAAAAGATCAGGATGTCATCCAAGAAACAGACGCACGTCTTGTAGAGGAGCCCCGCCAACACGTGATGCATGAAAGCTTGAAAAACGTGGGAGCCATTTTGCAATCCAAAAGGCATAACTCTATATTCGTAGGTGCCCAGGGGCGTGAACATGGCTGTCTTCCACTCATCTCCTTCCCGCATGCGAATGAGGTTGTATGCCCCTCGCAGGTCCAACTTGGTGAACACTCTGCCCTTCCGTACCTTTGCGAGGAGGTCGTCGATTCGGGGCATGGGGAAGTCCGATGGCTTGGTCACACTGTTCAAGATGCGAAAGTCCACTACAAGTCTTTTTTGGGGCGTGTCCCTCTTCTTAACAAAGAATACCGGACTGCCCCCCGCTGCCTTGGACTCTCGGATGAAACCGCGCTCCAAATTATGATCTATGAACTCTTTGAGTTCCTGCAGTTCGTCCTCAGACATGGAATACAGCTTCCCTTTGGGCAGCGCCGCCCCCGGCAGCAGGTCAATTTTGCAGTCATATGGTCTGTGGGGGGGTAGCCTGTCTGCCTCCTTCTCGCAGAAAACCTCCAAAAATTCTGCGTACTTGTGGGGAACCGCTTGCAGCGTGCCTAGCTGCAGCTGTGACTCCTCTTCCTCTCCTTCCTGCCTGGGCACGATGCAGTGTTCAGCGCAAAAGGAAGAGCCGAAGGTCAGCTGCCTCTGGTACCAAGCCAGCGTCGGGCTGTGCTTGTCCAGCCAACTCATGCCCAATACAATGGGCGTGTCCGATAGTTGAGTGACATTGAAGCTGATGATTTCCCTGTGATTCCCAAGTCGCATCACCATTGGTGGCGTCTGCTTCACCACTTGCCCCCCTAGCAGCTCCCTGCCATCCACCGTGACAACCTGCAGGGGCAGCGTGGCAGGCAGCAACTGTATAGCGTGCCGGTCGACAAAGTCCTGCCCTATAAAGTCCGCATTGCTTCCGGAGTCAATGGTGATTGGCACGTCCATGGTGATTCCATTGGGCAGCTGGAGCGACGCGGTGAGCCTCAGTACCGGTTTGGGCGGGAGGGGGTCCATGGGCTGTAAAATCTCTGGGGACTGCTTCACTGACACGTCTGGCTGGGCCCCAGTGCCTCTTCCAACCAGACTCCGTCGTTTCCCTGCTGTGGTTGTCCTTGCTGCGTTGCTGCAGTTACCATTGCTGAGGCTGCAGTGTGCTTGTGGAGCCTCTGGGGACACTCTTTCGCCATATGCTGTGGATCATCGCAGATGTAACACTTCCTGTTCCCTCTAGGAGGCTTCGCTTTCACTGCTGCCGGTGCTAGGGCTCTGGCTGCTGACTGAGCCCTTGCACCTCCAACCTCCATAGGTTCCGCTCCTCCTCCTGGCGGAGGCGTGGATTGCGCACGCGCTGCTTCTCTGGGAAGGAAGGAGGAGCCCCTGGCTGGTTCGCGCCCTCCACGCCCTTCGCCACTGCTCCACGGACGTCCTTCCAGCCGCACCCCCACCGCCAGCGCCCTCTGAACGATCTCCTGCGTGGTCCGGGGTCTCTCCCCCCTCGCAATTTCATCTTTAACCGAGCCGTGCAATCCCTCCCAAAACAGGTCTCTTACAGGAGCCGAATCTCTGTCCCATTCCAGAGCACTGACCAAAGCGAAAAAGCGGGCATGGTACTGCCTTACGCTGGCCCTCCCTTGCTTCAGTCCATGTATCTGCTGCCGAGCAAGATCCACGTCAATGCTTGACAAAAAGCATCCATCCATCGCTTTAATAAAGGCATCCGCGTTTTGGAGCGCCGGATCCTTATCTCTCCACAAATTGCGCAGCCATGCTTTAGCATCTCCATGCAAATGGGACATGATGAATCCCACCTTCTCTTGCTCATCTCGAAAGTCTTTGTTCAGCAGTTGCAGTGCACACATTACATCTGCTCTAAAGTTGGGGTACTGTTGCAAATTCCCATCGAAGTGAGAGACCAAACCGCCTGTTCGTCTCCCCAACCCAATCCCCTCCGGTTTGGGTGTCAGTTGCCCTTGCTTCGTAAGCACTTCCAACCTGACCTGGAGATCCCTGTAGGCGGCAGCTGCGTCCTCCTCTCTCTTCCTGGATGCAAGAGCCTCGGCATTCAGGCGCGACACTGCTTCTCTGAGTTCCACTATCTGCTGTTCGGCCGTCATGTTGTCTGCCGTTCGTGAGCTCGCTAGTAGGCACCCGCTTTCTCTCCTCTCCGCGAGGCTGTAGATGCCCACAATTCATGGGATGGAGCTTACTGTCAGAGTTGCTTCCAGATCCTAGCTCACAGAGGATCACGCTAGCCAGCGATCATTAAATAAAAGTCTTTATTGAGTTACGGTTTCCATTCTCAAGCTGCTGCGTGCAACCCTACGTCTAATGGTTAGATCGGCGAAGCTCCATCTGAGTCTCCGCCCCTTGTACACCAACTTAATATCCTAGCCTTGCTCCACCTTTTCCGCCTGACTGTTCTTCTCTGGGTCCCTCTGCCCCCCGGGGTCTCTTCCTTCCGGGATTCCTCTGACGCTGACGCTGACCCCCCTGACTCTTCTCCCTCCTTTCGGCGGGCTTTAGGACCTGGCTCCCTTTCCGGGCTGCCTACTGCGCCACCTTCCTGTGCATTTGAACTTGTCGCACGCGCCCAACCTTCCACCTTCCGTCTGACCGTTTCTTCGCTCCCCGATGGAGGTGTGGCCACTCCTGACTCGTGCCCTCCCCCCTGTTGTGAGCTGCCAGCGCTTGATCCCTGGCGCCCTTCCTCTTCCCTGCTCTCTGGCGGTGACGCTGGTCCCGATTTCCAACTGCTCCCCTCTGAGTCCCCTCTGGCTCTATCTTCCTGGGGTGTCCCCCTAGGCTCCCCCCTTGCCCTGGCCACTGGTGCTCCTTTCTGTGAATCTTCTGATTCACTGGAAAGACTCGGAGATCTCGGGTCGTCGTCATCACTCATCTTTTCTTCTGCCTCCTCCCCCTCGCTCTCTGTTTCCTCCCTTGCCCTTGCCTCTGCTCCTGAACCCCTGACATACACCATCTGGGACAGGGAGTTGCTGGCCATTCATGCAGCGTTCAAAGCGTGGAGGCACTTCCTGATCGGCGCCAAGCACACGGTGCAGGTCTGCACGGACCACAAGAATCTAGAGCACTGGCGCACGGCACAGTTCCTGAACCAGAGGCAGATACGTTGGGCTGAGTTCTTTGCGAATTTCGACTTCCGAATAGAGTATGTCCCGGGGGACACCAACATCATGGCGGATGCTCTCTCCCGTAAGCCACAGTATCTGGAGGAGGCAACGCCAGCGGCCGCCATGCACATCTTCGCACCGACAGTGTGGGCATGCGCGGCGGCGACAGTTGACCTGGATGCGGTGCGACGAGCGTTGCAGGATGACTCCTTCGCGCAAGCAAAGATGGCAGAGGTGCACAGGGGCACGGCAGCGACGGACGAGTTCCAGCTGCGAGATGGTTTGCTCATCCGTAAAGGGGCCATCTACGTGCCGGGAGACGAACTTCGCGCCAAGGTACTGCAGCAGCTGCACGACGCGCCCACTGCCGGGCACTTTGGCAAGGAGAAGACGGTGGAATTAGTAGCCAGAGACTTCTGGTGGCCCGGAATGAGAGGGGAAGTCGCGGACTACGTGGCGAGGTGTGACACCTGCCAGAGGTCCAAACCAGGGCACAGACCGCCGGCCGGACTGCTGGAACCGCTGCAAACTCCGTTCGAGCCATGGGAGAGAGTGGCCCTGGACTTTGTCACGGATCTGCCCAGCTCGAGGGGCAAGACGGCTGTGCTGGTGGTGGTGGATTTGTTCTCCAAGATGGCACATTTCATTCCGTGTGCGAAGGTGGCCACGGCGGAACAAACCGCCAAACTGTTCATAGACCACGTGTTCAAGGTTCACGGTCTGCCGCGGTCTATTCTGTCCGACCGAGGGCGACAGTTCATCTCAAACTTCTGGCAGAGGCTGATGGGCTTCCTGAACGTCAAGATCAACCTGGCGTCGGCTAGACACCCGCAGACCAACGGGCAAGCGGAGCGGGTCAATGCCATCATGCAGCAGTACCTGAGATGTTATGCGAATCAACAGCCTGCGACGTGGGTGGATTACCTGCCTCTCGCCGAGTTCGCCTACAACAACACGAAGCACGTGTCCACGGGGGTCACGCCGTTCTTCGCCAACAACGGGAGGCACCCTAGAACCTTCCCGGGACTGGAAAGAATGGGGGAGGGGGAGCCGCAGACAGCAGATGCGTTCGCGTCGGAGTTGCAGGAGGTCCACGATCAGCTGCGGCGGCACCTGGAGCTGGCTAAACACGCATACAAGGTACAAGCGGACAAACACAGAAGGGTTGGCGAAGAGATCCATGTGGGAGACTGGGTCTGGTTAGCAGCCCACGCAGTGCCGGCCAGGTCGTTGGCGAAGAAGAAACTAGGGCATAAACAACTGGGGCCCTACCAAGTCGACGAACAGGTCAACCCGGTGGCTTTCAGGCTGGCTCTTCCGGAGGGTTCCAGAATGCATCCGGTGTTCCACAGATCGGTGCTCACTCCCTACAAGGCACCTCACAGGTTTCAGGAACCAGGAACGGCACCGGGTCCGCTCCGAGAGAGAACCGGGCAAGGGGGAGTGGCACAGGAGGAGCGCATCAACGAAGTCACGGAGATTTTGGACTCCAGGTGGGGGGAAGAGGGGGTAGAATACCTTCTCGCCAAGGAGGGCACCCCGGCCA
Source organism: Podarcis pityusensis (assembly GCF_964106645.2). Lineage (NCBI taxonomy): Eukaryota > Metazoa > Chordata > Lepidosauria > Squamata > Lacertidae > Podarcis > Podarcis pityusensis. Next base: position 40,737 of record NC_138042.1, read on the forward strand.
GTGCCAACAGCTGGGTGCCGGGCTACGCTTTAGACGAACCTCTGCTCAAAGAAGAGTTTCATGCCCTCTTCCCACATAGGCCAATGCCAGCAGACTTTTTCGACGACTGGCTTTTCACGCCCACGCTTTCAGCCAGCACGTTCCGGGGGTTCGACTCGGACGAGGAACCGACACGAGACGCCCGTTCCCCGGAGGGGTCACCCTCGGGATCTGCTTCAGAACCCTCGTATTGGTGGGATGATCGACCAGAGGAGCAGTTCCGCAGAAGGTGGCTGGAGGGTCCAGGACGAGCAACGTCTCCAGAAGGCAACGAGGGAGAGACGGACATGGACGTTTTCGGGGACGACCCGGGTTTCGAGCACGGCGGCACAGAGATGGAAGCGGAGGTGACCGTCGTCAACGAGAGCAGGGAGGAAGAACCGGAAGACTTCGGATGGCGGCCCGCCACGGGAAGCGAACTGTATCCGACATTCGTCCCCCTGACACGGCAGCAACCAGATCCCGCACCGGAAGGAGGGGAGGGGGGAAGAGGGGGCTTCGAGGGGGGGATGGATGTCAGGGGTTCAGGAGCAGAGGCAAGGGCAAGGGAGGAAACAGAGAGCGAGGGAGAGGAGGCAGAAGAAAAGATGAGTGATGACGACGACCCGAGATCTCCGAGTCTTTCCAGTGAATCAGAAGATTCACAGAAAGGAGCACCAGTGGCCAGGGCAAGGGGGGAGCCTAGGGGGACACCCCAGGAAGATAGAGCCAGAGGGGACTCAGAGGGGAGCAGTTGGAAATCAGGACCAGCGTCACCGCCAGAGAGCAGGGAAGAGGAAGGGCGCCAGGGATCAAGCGCTGGCAGCTCACAACAGGGGGGAGGGCACGAGTCAGGAGTGGCCACACCTCCATCGGGGAGCGAAGAAACGGTCAGACGGAAGGTGGAAGGTTGGGCGCGCGTGCCAAGTTCAAATGCACAGGAAGGTGGCGCAGTAGGCAGCCCGGAAAGGGAGCCAGGTCCTAAAGCCCGCCGAAAGGAGGGAGAAGAGTCAGGGGGGTCAGCGTCAGCGTCAGAGGAATCCCGGAAGGAAGAGACCCCGGGGGGCAGAGGGACCCAGAGAAGAACAGTCAGGCGGAAAAGGTGGAGCAAGGCTAGGATATTAAGTTGGTGTACAAGGGGCGGAGACTCAGATGGAGCTTCGCCGATCTAACCATGAGACGTAGAGTTGCACGCAGCAGCTTGAGAATGGAAACTGTAACTCAATAAAGACTTTTATTTAATGATCGCTGGCTAGCGTGATCCTCTGTGAGCTAGGATCTGGAAGCAGCTCTGACAGTAAGCTCCATCCCTGAATTGTGGGCATCTACGTCCTCGCGGAGAGGAGAGAAAGCGGGTGCCTACTAGCGAGCTCACGAACGGCAGACAACATGACGGCCGAACAGCAGATAGCGGAACTCAGAGAAGCAGTGACACGACTGAATGCCGAGGCTCTTGCATCCAGGAAGAGAGAGGAGGACGCAGCTGCCGCCTACAGGGATCTCCAGGTCAGGTTGGAAGTGCTTACGAAGCAAGGGCAACTGACACCCAAACCGGAGGGGATTGGGTTGGGGAGACGAACAGGCGGTCTGGTCTCTCACTTCGATGGGAATTTGCAACAGTACCCCAACTTTAGAGCAGATGTAATGTGTGCACTGCAACTGCTGAACAAAGACTTTAGAGATGAGCAAGAGAAGGTGGGATTCATCATGTCCCATTTGCATGGAGATGCTAAAGCATGGCTGCGCAATTTGTGGAGAGATAAGGATCCGGCGCTCCAAAATGCGGATGCCTTTATTAAAGCGATGGATGGGTGCTGTCAGGGGTTCAGGAGCAGAGGCAAGGGCAAGGGAGGAAACAGAGAGCGAGGGAGAGGAGGCAGAAGAAAAGATGAGTGATGACGACGACCCGAGATCTCCGAGTCTTTCCAGTGAATCAGAAGATTCACAGAAAGGAGCACCAGTGGCCAGGGCAAGGGGGGAGCCTAGGGGGACACCCCAGGAAGATAGAGCCAGAGGGGACTCAGAGGGGAGCAGTTGGAAATCAGGACCAGCGTCACCGCCAGAGAGCAGGGAAGAGGAAGGGCGCCAGGGATCAAGCGCTGGCAGCTCACAACAGGGGGGAGGGCACGAGTCAGGAGTGGCCACACCTCCATCGGGGAGCGAAGAAACGGTCAGACGGAAGGTGGAAGGTTGGGCGCGCGTGCCAAGTTCAAATGCACAGGAAGGTGGCGCAGTAGGCAGCCCGGAAAGGGAGCCAGGTCCTAAAGCCCGCCGAAAGGAGGGAGAAGAGTCAGGGGGGTCAGCGTCAGCGTCAGAGGAATCCCGGAAGGAAGAGACCCCGGGGGGCAGAGGGACCCAGAGAAGAACAGTCAGGCGGAAAAGGTGGAGCAAGGCTAGGATATTAAGTTGGTGTACAAGGGGCGGAGACTCAGATGGGGCTTCGCCGATCTAACCATGAGACGTAGAGTTGCACGCAGCAGCTTGAGAATGGAAACTGTAACTCAATAAAGACTTTTATTTAATGATCGCTGGCTAGCGTGATCCTCTGTGAGCTAGGATCTGGAAGCAGCTCTGACAGTAAGCCCCATCCCAAGATTGTGGGCATCTACGTCCTCGAGGAGAGGAGAGAAAGCGGGTGCCTACTAGCGAGCTCACGAACGGCAGACAACATGACGGCCGAACAGCAGATAGTGGAACTCAGAGAAGCAGTGACACGACTGAATGCCGAGGCTCTTGCATCCAGGAAGAGAGAGGAGGACGCAGCTGCCGCCTACAGGGATCTCCAGGTCAGGTTGGAAGTGCTTACGAAGCAAGGGCAACTGACACCCAAACCGGAGGGGATTGGGTTGGGGAGACGAACAGGCGGTCTGGTCTCTCACTTCGATGGGAATTTGCAACAGTACCCCAACTTTAGAGCAGATGTAATGTGTGCACTGCAACTGCTGAACAAAGACTTTAGAGATGAGCAAGAGAAGGTGGGATTCATCATGTCCCATTTGCATGGAGATGCTAAAGCATGGCTGCGCAATTTGTGGAGAGATAATGATCCAGCGCTCCAAAATGCGGATGCCTTTATTAAAGCGATGGATGGGTGCTTTTTATCAAGCATTGACGTGGATCTTGCTCGGCAGGAGATACATGGACTGAAGCAAGGGAGGGCCAGCGTAAGGCAGTACCATGCCAGCTTTTTCGCTTTGGTCAGTGCCCTGGAATGGGACAGAGATTCGGCTCCTGTAAGAGACCTGTTTTGGGAGGGATTGCACGGCTCGGTTAAAGATGAAATTGCGAGGGGGGAGAGACCCCGGACCACGCAGGAGATCGTTCAGAGGGCGCTGGCGGTGGGGGTGCGGCTGGAAGGACGTCCGTGGAGCAGGGACGAAGGGCGTGGAGGGCGCGAACCAGCCAGGGGCTCCTCCTTCCTTCCCAGAGAAGCAGCGCGTGCGCAATCCACGCCTCCGCCAGGAGGAGGAGCGGAACCTATGGAGGTTGGAGGTGCAAGGGCTCAGTCAGCAGCCAGAGCCCTAGCACCGGCAGCAGTGAAAGCGAAGCCTCCTAGAGGGAACAGGAAGTGTTACATCTGCGATGATCCACAGCATATGGCGAAAGAGTGTCCCCAGAGGCTCCACAAGCACACTGCAGCCTCAGCAATGGTAACTGCAGCAACGCAGCAAGGACAACCACAGCAGGGAAACGAAGGAGTCTGGTTGGAGGAAGAGGCACTGGGGCCCAACCAGACGTGTCAGTGAAGCAGTCCCCAGAGATTTTACAGCCCATGGACCCCCTCCCGCCCAAACCGGTAGTGAAGCTCACCGCGTCGCTCCAGCTGCCCAATGGAATCACCATGGACGTGCCAATCACCATTGACTCCGGAAGCAATGCGGACTTTATAGGGCAGGACTTTGTCGACCGGCACGCTATACAGTTGCTGCCTGCCACGCTGCCCCTGCAGGTTGTCACGGTGGATGGCAGGGAGCTGCTAGGGGGGCAAGTGGTGAAGCAGACGCCACCAATGGTGATGCGACTTGGGAATCACAGGGAAATCATCAGCTTCAATGTCACTCAACTATCGGACACGCCCATTGTATTGGGCATGAGTTGGCTGGACAAGCACAGCCCGACGCTGGCTTGGTACCAGAGGCGGCTGACCTTCGGCTCTTCCTTTTGCGCTGAACACTGCATCGTGCCCAGGCAGGAAGGAGGGGAAGAGGAGTCACAGCTGCAGCTAGGCACGCTGCAAGCGGTCCCCCACAAGTACGCAGAATTTTTGGAGGTTTTCTGCGAGAAAGAGGCAGACAGGCTACCCCCCCACAGACCATATGACTGCAAAATTGACCTGCTGCCGGGGGCGGCGCTACCCAAAGGGAAGCTGTATTCCATGTCTGAGGACGAACTGCAGGAACTCAAAGAGTTCATAGATCATAATTTGGAGCGCGGTTTCATCCGAGAGTCCAAGGCAGCGGGGGGCAGTCCGGTATTCTTTGTTAAGAAGCGGGACACGCCCCAAAAAAGACTTGTAGTGGACTTTCGCATCTTGAACAGTGTGACCAAGCCATCGGACTTCCCCATGCCCCGAATCGACGACCTCCTCGCAAAGGTACGGAAGGGCAGAGTGTTCACCAAGTTGGACCTGCGAGGGGCATACAACCTCATTCGCATGCGGGAGGGAGATGAGTGGAAGACAGCCATGTTCACGCCCCTGGGCACCTACGAATATAGAGTTATGCCTTTTGGATTACAAAATGGCTCCCACGTTTTTCAAGCTTTCATGCATCACGTGTTGGCGGGGCTCCTCTACAAGACGTGCGTCTGTTTCTTGGATGACATCCTGATCTTTTCGGAATCGCAGCAGGAGCATGACAGACACGTCAAGGAAGTGCTGAGCAGGCTACAGCAACATAGGCTTTACGCCAAGCTGGAGAAGTGCCAATTCGACGTGACCGAGGTGGATTTCCTGGGCTACAAGTTGTCTGATAAAGGGCTCGCCATGGACAGCGCCAAGGTCCGAGCAGTGTTGGATTGGAAAAGCCCACGCAACCGGAAGGAGGTCCAACGGTTTGTCGGCTTCGCGAACTTCTATCGCAAGTTTATCAAAGGCTTTGCGATGCAGACAGCGGCCATCACGGACACGCTCAGCTCCAAGAAAAAGAAGTTCATCTGGACAGAGCAGGCGGAGCAGTCCTTTCAGGCACTCAAGCGTCTCTTCGCGTCGGAAGAGCAGCTGCTTCATGTCAACCCCAGCAGGCCGATGAGGGTGGAGACAGACGCTTCGGACAGAGCCGTGGGAGCAGTCCTGCTGCAGAAAGACCCGCAGGGGGTTTGGAGGCCGGGAGCGTTTTACTCAAGGAAGCTCAGCAAGTCCGAACAGAACTACACCATCTGGGACAGGGAGTTGCTGGCCATTCATGCAGCGTTCAAAGCGTGGAGGCACTTCCTGATCGGCGCCAAGCACACGGTGCAGGTCTGCACGGACCACAAGAATCTAGAGCACTGGCGCACGGCACAGTTCCTGAACCAGAGGCAGATACGTTGGGCTGAGTTCTTTGCGAATTTCGACTTCCGAATAGAGTATGTCCCGGGGGACACCAACATCATGGCGGATGCTCTCTCCCGTAAGCCACAGTATCTGGAGGAGGCAACGCCAGCGGCCGCCATGCACATCTTCGCACCGACAGTGTGGGCGTGCGCGGCGGCAACAGTTGACCTGGATGCGGTGCGACGAGCGTTGCAGGATGACTCCTTCGCGCAAGCAAAGATGGCAGAGGTGCACAGGGGCACGGCAGCAACCGACGAGTTCCAGCTGCGAGATGGTTTGCTCATCCGTAAAGGGGCCATCTACGTGCCGGGAGACGAACTTCGCGCCAAGGTACTGCAGCAGCTGCACGACGCGCCCACTGCCGGGCACTTTGGCAAGGAGAAGACGGTGGAATTAGTAGCCAGAGACTTCTGGTGGCCCGGAATGAGAGGGGAAGTCGCGGACTACGTGGCGAGGTGTGACACCTGCCAGAGGGCCAAACCAGTGCACAGACCGCCGGCCGGACTGCTGGAACCGCTGCAAACTCCGTTCGAGCCATGGGAGAGAGTGGCCCTGGACTTTGTCACGGATCTGCCCAGCTCGAGGGGCAAGACGGCTGTGCTGGTGGTGGTGGATTTGTTCTCCAAGATGGCACATTTCATTCCGTGTGCGAAGGTGGCCACGGCGGAACAAACCGCCCAACTGTTCATAGACCACGTGTTCAAGGTTCACGGTCTGCCGCGGTCTATTCTGTCCGACCGAGGGCGACAGTTCATCTCAAACTTCTGGCAGAGGCTGATGGGCTTCCTGAACGTCAAGATCAACCTGGCGTCGGCTAGACACCCGCAGACCAACGGGCAAGCGGAGCGGGTCAATGCCATCATGCAGCAGTACCTGAGATGTTATGCGAATCAACAGCCTGCGACGTGGGTGGATTACCTGCCTCTCGCCGAGTTCGCCTACAACAACACGAAGCACGTGTCCACGGGGGTCACGCCGTTCTTCGCCAACAACGGGAGGCACCCTAGAACCTTCCCGGGACTGGAAAGAATGGGGGAGGGGGAGCCGCAGACAGCAGATGCGTTCGCGTCGGAGTTGCAGGAGGTCCACGATCAGCTGCGGCGGCACCTGGAGCTGGCTAAACACGCATACAAGGTACAAGCGGACAAACACAGAAGGGTTGGCGAAGAGATCCATGTGGGAGACTGGGTCTGGTTAGCAGCCCACGCAGTGCCGGCCAGGTCGTTGGCGAAGAAGAAACTAGGGCATAAACAACTGGGGCCCTACCAAGTCGACGAACAGGTCAACCCGGTGGCTTTCAGGCTGGCTCTTCCTTGCCTCTGCTCCTGAACCCCTGACAGTTCCAAAATGCATCCGGTGTTCCACAGATCGGTGCTCACTCCCTACAAGGCACCTCACAGGTTTCAGGAACCAGGAACGGCACCGGGTCCGCTCCGAGAGAGAACCGGGCAAGGGGGAGTGGCACAGGAGGAGCGCATCAACGAAGTCACGGAGATTTTGGACTCCAGATGGGGGGAAGAGGGGGTAGAATACCTTCTCGCCAAGGAGGGCACCCCGGCCAGTGCCAACAGCTGGGTGCCGGGCTACGCTTTAGACGAACCTCTGCTCAAAGAAGAGTTTCATGCCCTCTTCCCACATAGGCCAATGCCAGCAGACTTTTTCGACGACTGGCTTTTCACGCCCACGCTTTCAGCCAGCACGTTCCGGGGGTTCGACTCGGACGAGGAACCGACACGAGACGCCCGTTCCCCAGAGGGGTCACCCTCGGGATCTGCTTCAGAACCCTCGTATTGGTGGGAAGATCGACCAGAGGAGCAGTTCCGCAGAAGGTGGCTGGAGGGTCCAGGACGAGCAACGTCTCCTGAAGGCAACGAAGGAGAGACGGACATGGACGTTTTCGGGGACGACCCGGGTTTCGAGCACGGCGGCACAGAGATGGAAGCGGAGGTGACCGTCGTCAACGAGAGCAGGGAGGAAGAACCGGAAGACTTCGGATGGCGGCCCGCCACGGGAAGCGAACTGTATCCGACATTCGTCCCCCTGACACGGCAGCACCCAGATCCCGCACCGGAAGGAGGGGAGGGGGGAAGAGGGGGCTTCGAGGGGGGGATGGATGTCAGGGGTTCAGGAGCAGAGGCAAGGGCAAGGGAGGAAACAGAGAGCGAGGGAGAGGAGGCAGAAGAAAAGATGAGTGATGACGACGACCCGAGATCTCCGAGTCTTTCCAGTGAATCAGAAGATTCACAGAAAGGAGCACCAGTGGCCAGGGCAAGGGGGGAGCCTAGGGGGACACCCCAGGAAGATAGAGCCAGAGGGGACTCAGAGGGGAGCAGTTGGAAATCAGGACCAGCGTCACCGCCAGAGAGCAGGGAAGAGGAAGGGCGCCAGGGATCAAGCGCTGGCAGCTCACAACAGGGGGGAGGGCACGAGTCAGGAGTGGCCACACCTCCATCGGGGAGCGAAGAAACGGTCAGACGGAAGGTGGAAGGTTGGGCGCGCGTGCCAAGTTCAAATGCACAGGAAGGTGGCGCAGTAGGCAGCCCGGAAAGGGAGCCAGGTCCTAAAGCCCGCCGAAAGGAGGGAGAAGAGTCAGGGGGGTCAGCGTCAGCGTCAGAGGAATCCCGGAAGGAAGAGACCCCGGGGGGCAGAGGGACCCAGAGAAGAACAGTCAGGCGGAAAAGGTGGAGCAAGGCTAGGATATTAAGTTGGTGTACAAGGGGCGGAGACTCAGATGGGGCTTCGCCGATCTAACCATGAGACGTAGAGTTGCACGCAGCAGCTTGAGAATGGAAACTGTAACTCAATAAAGACTTTTATTTAATGATCGCTGGCTAGCGTGATCCTCTGTGAGCTAGGATCTGGAAGCAGCTCTGACAGGTGCTTTTTATCAAGCATTGATGTGGATCTTGCTCGGCAGCAGATACATGGACTGAAGCAAGGGAGGGCCAGCGTAAGTGTCAGGGGTTCAGGGACAGAGGCACAGGGTAGGCAGGAGATGGAGAGCGATGGGGATGAATCCCAGGACAGCGAGGAAGAGGATGACAATGACTCTAGAGATTCCATGAGTCTTTCCAGCGAATCAGAGGATTCCCAGAAGGGGGCGCCGGTGGTCAAGGCCAGGGGAGCCCCAGGGGGGACTTGTCAGGAGCAGGGGGCCAGCGGGGGATCCCAAAGTGGCAGCTGGGCGTCAGGACCAGCCTCCCCGCCAGAGTGCAGCGAAGGGGGTGGAGGTTCCAGTGTATCAGGGGAGGCGGCTCCGGCAGTAGAGAAAGGAGGGAGGTCGGAGCAAGCCACCCTCCCGGAAGGGGAGGGGAGTAGTGAAGGGAGTAGCGTAGCTGTCAAAAGGAAAGTTAGAGGTTGGGGGCGCGCGCCAAGTTCAAATGTAGAGGCGCGCGGAAGTACAGGGAGCCCGGAGGAGGGGCCAGGTCCCAAAGCCCGCAGGAGGGGGCAAGAGCAGTCTGATTCCGCGTCGGAGGAATCCAGGAGGGGCGAAACCCCAGCGGGCAGAAAGACCCTGCGGAAAAGGAAAGAGAGAAAGAGGTGGAGCAGCGCAAGCCTCTTAAACTGGTGCAGGGCGGGGACAGATTCAGAAGGGACTTCAGCGGTCTAAGCCTAGCAGACGTAGGGCTGCGCGCCTCGGATCTGAAGCAAACAATGAACTGCAATAAACACTTTTGTATATAAGAAAAGAAAGGCGTTGGTCTTTTGTGAGCTGAGACTTGAGGCAGCCCTGACAGTAAGGCAGTACCATGCCAGCTTTTTCGCTTTGGTCAGTGCCCTGGAATGGGACAGAGATTCGGCTCCTGTAAGAGACCTGTTTTGGGAGGGATTGCACGGCTCGGTTAAAGATGAAATTGCGAGGGGGGAGAGACCCCGGACCACGCAGGAGATCGTTCAGAGGGCGCTGGCGGTGGGGGTGCGGCTGGAAGGACGTCCGTGGAGCAGGGACGAAGGGCGTGGAGGGCGCGAACCAGCCAGGGGCTCCTCCTTCCTTCCCAGAGAAGCAGCGCGTGCGCAATCCACGCCTCCGCCAGGAGGAGGAGCGGAACCTATGGAGGTTGGAGGTGCAAGGGCTCAGTCAGCAGCCAGAGCCCTAGCACCGGCAGCAGTGAAAGCGAAGCCTCCTAGAGGGAACAGGAAGTGTTACATCTGCGATGATCCACAGCATATGGCGAAAGAGTGTCCCCAGAGGCTCCACAAGCACACTGCAGCCTCAGCAATGGTAACTGCAGCAACGCAGCAAGGACAACCACAGCAGGGAAACGACGGAGTCTGGTTGGAGGAAGAGGCACTGGGGCCCAGCCAGACGTGTCAGTGAAGCAGTCCCCAGAGATTTTACAGCCCATGGACCCCCTCCCGCCCAAACCGGTAGTGAGGCTCACCGCGTCGCTCCAGCTGCCCAATGGAATCACCATGGACGTGCCAATCACCATTGACTCCGGAAGCAATGCGGACTTTATAGGGCAGGACTTTGTCGACCGGCACGCTATACAGTTGCTGCCTGCCACGCTGCCCCTGCAGGTTGTCACGGTGGATGGCAGGGAGCTGCTAGGGGGGCAAGTGGTGAAGCAGACGCCACCAATGGTGATGCGACTTGGGAATCACAGGGAAATCATCAGCTTCAATGTCACTCAACTATCGGACACGCCCATTGTATTGGGCATGAGTTGGCTGGACAAGCACAGCCCGACGCTGGCTTGGTACCAGAGGCAGCTGACCTTCGGCTCTTCCTTTTGCGCTGAACACTGCATCGTGCCCAGGCAGGAAGGAGGGGAAGAGGAGTCACAGCTGCAGCTAGGCACGCTGCAAGCGGTTCCCCACAAGTACGCAGAATTTTTGGAGGTTTTCTGCGAGAAGGAGGCAGACAGGCTACCCCCCCACAGACCATATGACTGCAAAATTGACCTGCTGCCGGGGGCGGCGCTGCCCAAAGGGAAGCTGTATTCCATGTCTGAGGACGAACTGCAGGAACTCAAAGAGTTCATAGATCATAATTTGGAGCGCGGTTTCATCCGAGAGTCCAAGGCAGCGGGGGGCAGTCCGGTATTCTTTGTTAAGAAGCGGGACACGCCCCAAAAAAGACTTGTAGTGGACTTTCGCATCTTGAACAGTGTGACCAAGCCATCGGACTTCCCCATGCCCCGAATCGACGACCTCCTCGCAAAGGTACGGAAGGGCAGAGTGTTCACCAAGTTGGACCTGCGAGGGGCATACAACCTCATTCGCATGCGGGAGGGAGATGAGTGGAAGACAGCCATGTTCACGCCCCTGGGCACCTACGAATATAGAGTTATGCCTTTTGGATTGCAAAATGGCTCCCACGTTTTTCAAGCTTTCATGCATCACGTGTTGGCGGGGCTCCTCTACAAGACGTGCGTCTGTTTCTTGGATGACATCCTGATCTTTTCGGAATCGCAGCAGGAGCATGACAGACACGTCAAGGAAGTGCTGAGCAGGCTACAGCAACATAGGCTTTACGCCAAGCTGGAGAAGTGCCAATTCGACGTGACGGAGGTGGATTTCCTGGGCTACAAGTTGTCTGATAAAGGGCTCGCCATGGACAGCGCCAAGGTCCGAGCAGTGTTGGATTGGAAAAGCCCACGCAACCGGAAGGAGGTCCAACGGTTTGTCGGCTTCGCGAACTTCTATCGCAAGTTTATCAAAGGCTTTGCGATGCAGACAGCGGCCATCACGGACACGCTCAGCTCCAAGAAAAAGAAGTTCATCTGGACAGAGCAGGCGGAGCAGTCCTTTCAGGCACTCAAGCGTCTCTTCGCGTCGGAAGAGCAGCTGCTTCATGTCAACCCCAGCAGGCCGATGAGGGTGGAGACAGACGCTTCGGACAGAGCCGTGGGAGCAGTCCTGCTGCAGAAAGACCCGCAGGGGGTTTGGAGGCCGGGAGCGTTTTACTCAAGGAAGCTCAGCAAGTCCGAACAGAACTACACCATCTGGGACAGGGAGTTGCTGGCCATTCATGCAGCGTTCAAAGCGTGGAGGCACTTCCTGATCGGCGCCAAGCACACGGTGCAGGTCTGCACGGACCACAAGAATCTAGAGCACTGGCGCACGGCACAGTTCCTGAACCAGAGGCAGATACGTTGGGCTGAGTTCTTTGCAAATTTCGACTTCCGAATAGAGTATGTCCCGGGGGACACCAACATCATGGCGGATGCTCTCTCCCGTAAGCCACAGTATCTGGAGGAGGCAACGCCAGCGGCCGCCATGCACATCTTCGCACCGACAGTGTGGGCATGCGCGGCGGCGACAGTTGACCTGGATGCGGTGCGACGAGCGTTGCAGGATGACTCCTTCGCGCAAGCAAAGATGGCAGAGGTGCACAGGGGCACGGCAGCGACCGACGAGTTCCAGCTGCGAGATGGTTTGCTCATCCGTAAAGGGGCCATCTACGTGCCGGGAGACGAACTTCGCGCCAAGGTACTGCAGCAGCTGCACGACGCGCCCACTGCCGGGCACTTTGGCAAGGAGAAGACGGTGGAATTAGTAGCCAGAGACTTCTGGTGGCCCGGAATGAGAGGGGAAGTCGCGGACTACGTGGCGAGGTGTGACACCTGCCAGAGGTCCAAACCAGGGCACAGACCGCCGGCCGGACTGCTGGAACCACTGCAAACTCCGTTCGAGCCATGGGAGAGAGTGGCCCTGGACTTTGTCACGGATCTGCCCAGCTCGAGGGGCAAGACGGCTGTGCTGGTGGTGGTGGATTTGTTCTCCAAGATGGCACATTTCATTCCGTGTGCGAAGGTGGCCACGGCGGAACAAACCGCCCAACTGTTCATAGACCACGTGTTCAAGGTTCACGGTCTGCCGCGGTCTATTCTGTCCGACCGAGGGCGACAGTTCATCTCGAACTTCTGGCAGAGGCTGATGGGCTTCCTGAACGTCAAGATCAACCTGGCGTCGGCTAGACACCCGCAGACCAACGGGCAAGCGGAGCGGGTCAATGCCATCATGCAGCAGTACCTGAGATGTTATGCGAATCAACAGCCTGCGACGTGGGTGGATTACCTGCCTCTCGCCGAGTTCGCCTACAACAACACGAAGCACGTGTCCACGGGGGTCACGCCGTTCTTCGCCAACAACGGGAGGCACCCTAGAACCTTCCCGGGACTGGAAAGAATGGGGGAGGGGGAGCCGCAGACAGCAGATGCGTTCGCGTCGGAGTTGCAGGAGGTCCACGATCAGCTGCGGCGGCACCTGGAGCTGGCTAAACACGCATACAAGGTACAAGCGGACAAACACAGAAGGGTTGGCGAAGAGATCCATGTGGGAGACTGGGTCTGGTTAGCAGCCCACGCAGTGCCGGCCAGGTCGTTGGCGAAGAAGAAACTAGGGCATAAACAACTGGGGCCCTACCAAGTCGACGAACAGGTCAACCCGGTGGCTTTCAGGCTGGCTCTTCCGGAGGGTTCCAGAATGCATCCGGTGTTCCACAGATCGGTGCTCACTCCCTACAAGGCACCTCACAGGTTTCAGGAACCAGGAACGGCACCGGGTCCGCTCCGAGAGAGAACCGGGCAAGGGGGAGTGGCACAGGAGGAGCGCATCAACGAAGTCACGGAGATTTTGGACTCCAGGTGGGGGGAAGAGGGGGTAGAATACCTTCTCGCCAAGGAGGGCACCCCGGCCAGTGCCAACAGCTGGGTGCCGGGCTACGCTTTAGACGAACCTCTGCTCAAAGAAGAGTTTCATGCCCTCTTCCCACATAGGCCAATGCCAGCAGACTTTTTCGACGACTGGCTTTTCACGCCCACGCTTTCAGCCAGCACGTTCCGGGGGTTCGACTCGGACGAGGAACCGACACGAGACGCCCGTTCCCCGGAGGGGTCACCCTCGGGATCTGCTTCAGAACCCTCGTATTGGTGGGATGATCGACCAGAGGAGCAGTTCCGCAGAAGGTGGCTGGAGGGTCCAGGACGAGCAACGTCTCCAGAAGGCAACGAGGGAGAGACGGACATGGACGTTTTCGGGGACGACCCGGGTTTCGAGCACAGCGGCACAGAGATGGAAGCGGAGGTGACCGTCGTCAACGAGAGCAGGGAGGAAGAACCGGAAGACTTCGGATGGCGGCCCGCCACGGGAAGCGAACTGTATCCGACATTCGTCCCCCTGACACGGCAGCAACCAGATCCCGCACCGGAAGGAGGGGAGGGGGGAAGAGGGGGCTTCGAGGGGGGGATGGATGTCAGGGGTTCAGGAGCAGAGGCAAGGGCAAGGGAGGAAACAGAGAGCGAGGGAGAGGAGGCAGAAGAAAAGATGAGTGATGACGACGACCCGAGATCTCCGAGTCTTTCCAGTGAATCAGAAGATTCACAGAAAGGAGCACCAGTGGCCAGGGCAAGGGGGGAGCCTAGGGGGACACCCCAGGAAGATAGAGCCAGAGGGGACTCAGAGGGGAGCAGTTGGAAATCAGGACCAGCGTCACCGCCAGAGAGCAGGGAAGAGGAAGGGCGCCAGGGATCAAGCGCTGGCAGCTCACAACAGGGGGGAGGGCACGAGTCAGGAGTGGCCACACCTCCATCGGGGAGCGAAGAAACGGTCAGACGGAAGGTGGAAGGTTGGGCGCGCGTGCCAAGTTCAAATGCACAGGAAGGTGGCGCAGTAGGCAGCCCGGAAAGGGAGCCAGGTCCTAAAGCCCGCCGAAAGGAGGGAGAAGAGTCAGGGGGGTCAGCGTCAGCGTCAGAGGAATCCCGGAAGGAAGAGACCCCGGGGGGCAGAGGGACCCAGAGAAGAACAGTCAGGCGAAAAAGGTGGAGCAAGGCTAGGATATTAAGTTGGTGTACAAGGGGCGGAGACTCAGATGGAGCTTCGCCGATCTAACCATGAGACGTAGAGTTGCACGCAGCAGCTTGAGAATGGAAACTGTAACTCAATAAAGACTTTTATTTAATGATCGCTGGCTAGCGTGATCCTCTGTGAGCTAGGATCTGGAAGCAGCTCTGACAGGTGTTTTTTGGGTGAATATGCTTGCACACCTAAGGACTAAGTGAAATCAATCCAAATAAGCTTATTCGTCATCTTTCTCTGCAGATGGAGGGGGAAACACCGAGTTTTCCATTTTTTGAAATTCTTTCACTTCACTTTGCGGTTTTAGGGTGCACACCTAAATAATCAAGCGAAAGACACCCAATCAAGACATTCCTCTTCTTTGTATGCATATGTAACAAGATATCCCTGTTTTGCTTTGAATATGCTTGAACACCTAATGTACAAAGTGAATTCAACCCAAATCAAGCTTATTCGTCCTCTTTGAAACAAAAAAAACCCTTTCGCTTTGTTCGATTCTTTCACTTTGCGATTTTTATGTAAATATGCATGCACACCTACAGAACCAAGTGGAATCAACCACAATCTAGCTTAGTCGTCTTCTTTGAAAGCAAAAAATTCCTTTTGCTTTGTTGGAGAGTCTTCACTTTGCTATTTTGGGGTAAATATACATGCACGCCTAAAGAACCAGGTGAAATCAACCAAAATCTTGCTTCGTCGTCTTCTTTGAAAGCAAAAAATCCCTTTTGCTTTGTTGGAGAGTTTCACTCCACATTGCGATTAATATGCACACTATCTAGAGAACCAAGTGAAATCAACCCAAATAGGCTTCGTCTTTTCTGCAGATGGATTCAAGTTTTCCATTCTTTGAGATGCTTTCACTTCGCTTTGCGGTTTTTCGGTGAACACCTAAATAATCAAGCGAAAGATAACCAATCAAGGCTTATTCCTCTTTTTGTATGCATATGGAACAAGAAATCCCTGTTTTGCTTTGTTTGGGCCTCTTCGCTTTCGGTTTTTTGGTTGAATATTCTTGAACACCTAATGTACGAAGTGAAATCAACCCACATCAAGCTTATTTATCCTCTTTGAAACAAAAAAATCCCGTTTGCTGTGTTGGAGGATTTTTCGCTTCGCTTTACGATTTTTGGGTCACTAGCTAGAGAACCAAGGGAAATCAACCCATATAAGCTTATAGGTGTTTTCTGGGTGAAGATGCTTGCACACCTAAGGACTAAGTGAAATCATTGCAAATAAGCTTATTCGTCATCTTTCTCTGCAGATGGAGGGGGAAACAATGAGTTTTCCATTTTTTGAGATTCTTAACTTCGCTTTGCGGTTTTATGGTGCACACCTAAATAATCAAGCGAAAGATACCTTATCAAGGCTTATTCCTCTTCTTTGTATGCATATGGAACAGGAAATCCCAGTTTTGCTTCCTTTGGGCGTCTTTCCCTTCGCTTTCGGTTTTTTGGTTGAATATGCTTGAACACCTGATGTACGAAGTGAATTCAACCCATATCAAGCTTATTCGTCCTCTTTGAAACCAAAAAATCCCTTTCGCTTTGTTCGAGATTCTTTCACTTCACTTTGTTATTTTGGGGCGAATATGCATGCACACCTAAAGAACCAGGTGAAATCAACCAAAATCTAGCTTAGTCGTCTTCTTTGAAAGCAAAAAATCCCTTTTGCTTTGTTGGAGAGTTTCACTCCACATTGCTTGCACACTATCTAGAGAACCATGTGAAATCAACCCCGTATTAAGCTTAAACGTGTTTTTTGATTGAATATGCTTGCACACCTAAGGAAGTAAGCGAAATCAATCCAAATAAGCTTTTTCAGCATCTTTCTTTGCAGATGGTGGGGAAAACAACGAGTTTTCCATTCTTTGAGATTCTTTCACTTCGCTTTGCGGTTTTATGGTGCACACAAAAGACACCCATTCAAGGCTTATTCCTCTTCTTTGTAAGAAGAAATCCCTGTTTTGCTTTGTTTGGGCCTCTTTCACTCGAATATGCTTGAACACCTAATGTATGAAGTGAAATCAACCCAAATCAAGCTTATTCGTCCTCTTTGGAACCAAAAAATCCCTTTCGCTTTGTTCGAGATTCTTTCACTTCACTTTGCTATTTTGGGGTAAATATGCATGCACACCTAAAGAACCAGGTGAAATCAACCAAAATCTAGCTTAGTCGTCTTCTTTGAAAGCAAAAAATCCCTTTTGCTTTGTTGGAGAGTTTCACTCCACATTGCGATTAATATGCACACTATCTAGAGAACCAGGTGAATTCAACCCAATTACGCTTCGTATTCCTTTTCTGCAGATGGAGTCAAGAAGGAGTTTTCCATTCGTTGAGATGCTTTCACTTCGCTTTGCGGTTTTTCGGTGAACCTCTAAATAATCGTGCGAAAGATACCAAATCAAGGCTTATTCCTCTTTTTGTATGCATATGGAACAGGAAATCCCAGTTTTGCTTGCACTGGGCGTCTTTCCCTTCGCTTTCGGTTTTTTGGTTGAATATTCTTGAACAATCAATGTACGAAGTGAAATCAACTCATATCAAGCTTATTCGTCCTCTTTGAAACAAAAAAATTCCTTTCGCCGAGTTCGATGTTTTTTCACTTCGCTTTACGAATTTTGGGTCACTAGCTAGAGAACCAAGGGAAATCAACCCATGTAAGCTTATAGGTGTTTTTTGGGTGAATATGCTTGCACACCTAAGGACTAAGTGAAATCAATCCAAATAAGCTTATTCGTCATCTTTCTCTGCAGATGGAGGGGGAAACACCGAGTTTTCCATTTTTTGAAATTCTTTCACTTCACTTTGCGGTTTTAGGGTGCACACCTAAATAATCAAGCGAAAGACACCCAATCAAGACATTCCTCTTCTTTGTATGCATATGTAACAAGATATCCCTGTTTTGCTTTGAATATGCTTGAACACCTAATGTACAAAGTGAATTCAACCCAAATCAAGCTTATTCGTCCTCTTTGAAACAAAAAAACCCTTTCGCTTTGTTCGATTCTTTCACTTTGCGATTTTTATGTAAATATGCATGCACACCTACAGAACCAAGTGGAATCAACCACAATCTAGCTTAGTCGTCTTCTTTGAAAGCAAAAAATTCCTTTTGCTTTGTTGGAGAGTCTTCACTTTGCTATTTTGGGGTAAATATACATGCACGCCTAAAGAACCAGGTGAAATCAACCAAAATCTTGCTTCGTCGTCTTCTTTGAAAGCAAAAAATCCCTTTTGCTTTGTTGGAGAGTTTCACTCCACATTGCGATTAATATGCACACTATCTAGAGAACCAAGTGAAATCAACCCAAATAGGCTTCGTCTTTTCTGCAGATGGATTCAAGTTTTCCATTCTTTGAGATGCTTTCACTTCGCTTTGCGGTTTTTCGGTGAACACCTAAATAATCAAGCGAAAGATAACCAATCAAGGCTTATTCCTCTTTTTGTATGCATATGGAACAAGAAATCCCTGTTTTGCTTTGTTTGGGCCTCTTCGCTTTCGGTTTTTTGGTTGAATATTCTTGAACACCTAATGTACGAAGTGAAATCAACCCACATCAAGCTTATTTATCCTCTTTGAAACAAAAAAATCCCGTTTGCTGTGTTGGAGGATTTTTCGCTTCGCTTTACGATTTTTGGGTCACTAGCTAGAGAACCAAGGGAAATCAACCCATATAAGCTTATAGGTGTTTTCTGGGTGAAGATGCTTGCACACCTAAGGACTAAGTGAAATCATTGCAAATAAGCTTATTCGTCATCTTTCTCTGCAGATGGAGGGGGAAACAATGAGTTTTCCATTTTTTGAGATTCTTAACTTCGCTTTGCGGTTTTATGGTGCACACCTAAATAATCAAGCGAAAGATACCTTATCAAGGCTTATTCCTCTTCTTTGTATGCATATGGAACAGGAAATCCCAGTTTTGCTTCCTTTGGGCGTCTTTCCCTTCGCTTTCGGTTTTTTGGTTGAATATGCTTGAACACCTGATGTACGAAGTGAATTCAACCCATATCAAGCTTATTCGTCCTCTTTGAAACCAAAAAATCCCTTTCGCTTTGTTCGAGATTCTTTCACTTCACTTTGTTATTTTGGGGCGAATATGCATGCACACCTAAAGAACCAGGTGAAATCAACCAAAATCTAGCTTAGTCGTCTTCTTTGAAAGCAAAAAATCCCTTTTGCTTTGTTGGAGAGTTTCACTCCACATTGCTTGCACACTATCTAGAGAACCATGTGAAATCAACCCCGTATTAAGCTTAAACGTGTTTTTTGATTGAATATGCTTGCACACCTAAGGAAGTAAGCGAAATCAATCCAAATAAGCTTTTTCAGCATCTTTCTTTGCAGATGGTGGGGAAAACAACGAGTTTTCCATTCTTTGAGATTCTTTCACTTCGCTTTGCGGTTTTATGGTGCACACAAAAGACACCCATTCAAGGCTTATTCCTCTTCTTTGTAAGAAGAAATCCCTGTTTTGCTTTGTTTGGGCCTCTTTCACTCGAATATGCTTGAACACCTAATGTATGAAGTGAAATCAACCCAAATCAAGCTTATTCGTCCTCTTTGAAACCAAAAAATCCCTTTCGCTTTGTTCGAGATTCTTTCACTTCACTTTGCTATTTTGGGGTAAATATGCATGCACACCTAAAGAACCAGGTGAAATCAACCAAAATCTAGCTTAGTCGTCTTCTTTGAAAGCAAAAAATCCCTTTTGCTTTGTTGGAGAGTTTCACTCCACATTGCGATTAATATGCACACTATCTAGAGAACCAGGTGAATTCAACCCAATTACGCTTCGTATTCCTTTTCTGCAGATGGAGTCAAGAAGGAGTTTTCCATTCGTTGAGATGCTTTCACTTCGCTTTGCGGTTTTTCGGTGAACCTCTAAATAATCGTGCGAAAGATACCAAATCAAGGCTTATTCCTCTTTTTGTATGCATATGGAACAGGAAATCCCAGTTTTGCTTGCACTGGGCGTCTTTCCCTTCGCTTTCGGTTTTTTGGTTGAATATTCTTGAACAATCAATGTACGAAGTGAAATCAACTCATATCAAGCTTATTCGTCCTCTTTGAAACAAAAAAATTCCTTTCGCCGAGTTCGATGTTTTTTCACTTCGCTTTACGACTTTTGGGTCACTAGCTAGAGAACCAAGGGAAATCAACCCATGTAAGCTTATAGGTGTTTTTTGGGTGAATATGCTTGCACACCTAAGGACTAAGTGAAATCAATCCAAATAAGCTTATTCGTCATCTTTCTCTGCAGATGGAGGGGGAAACACCGAGTTTTCCATTTTTTGAAATTCTTTCACTTCACTTTGCGGTTTTAGGGTGCACACCTAAATAATCAAGCGAAAGACACCCAATCAAGACATTCCTCTTCTTTGTATGCATATGTAACAAGATATCCCTGTTTTGCTTTGAATATGCTTGAACACCTAATGTACAAAGTGAATTCAACCCAAATCAAGCTTATTCGTCCTCTTTGAAACAAAAAAACCCTTTCGCTTTGTTCGATTCTTTCACTTTGCGATTTTTATGTAAATATGCATGCACACCTACAGAACCAAGTGGAATCAACCACAATCTAGCTTAGTCGTCTTCTTTGAAAGCAAAAAATTCCTTTTGCTTTGTTGGAGAGTCTTCACTTTGCTATTTTGGGGTAAATATACATGCACGCCTAAAGAACCAGGTGAAATCAACCAAAATCTTGCTTCGTCGTCTTCTTTGAAAGCAAAAAATCCCTTTTGCTTTGTTGGAGAGTTTCACTCCACATTGCGATTAATATGCACACTATCTAGAGAACCAAGTGAAATCAACCCAAATAGGCTTCGTCTTTTCTGCAGATGGATTCAAGTTTTCCATTCTTTGAGATGCTTTCACTTCGCTTTGCGGTTTTTCGGTGAACACCTAAATAATCAAGCGAAAGATAACCAATCAAGGCTTATTCCTCTTTTTGTATGCATATGGAACAAGAAATCCCTGTTTTGCTTTGTTTGGGCCTCTTCGCTTTCGGTTTTTTGGTTGAATATTCTTGAACACCTAATGTACGAAGTGAAATCAACCCACATCAAGCTTATTTATCCTCTTTGAAACAAAAAAATCCCGTTTGCTGTGTTGGAGGATTTTTCGCTTCGCTTTACGATTTTTGGGTCACTAGCTAGAGAACCAAGGGAAATCAACCCATATAAGCTTATAGGTGTTTTCTGGGTGAAGATGCTTGCACACCTAAGGACTAAGTGAAATCATTGCAAATAAGCTTATTCGTCATCTTTCTCTGCAGATGGAGGGGGAAACAATGAGTTTTCCATTTTTTGAGATTCTTAACTTCGCTTTGCGGTTTTATGGTGCACACCTAAATAATCAAGCGAAAGATACCTTATCAAGGCTTATTCCTCTTCTTTGTATGCATATGGAACAGGAAATCCCAGTTTTGCTTCCTTTGGGCGTCTTTCCCTTCGCTTTCGGTTTTTTGGTTGAATATGCTTGAACACCTGATGTACGAAGTGAATTCAACCCATATCAAGCTTATTCGTCCTCTTTGAAACCAAAAAATCCCTTTCGCTTTGTTCGAGATTCTTTCACTTCACTTTGTTATTTTGGGGCGAATATGCATGCACACCTAAAGAACCAGGTGAAATCAACCAAAATCTAGCTTAGTCGTCTTCTTTGAAAGCAAAAAATCCCTTTTGCTTTGTTGGAGAGTTTCACTCCACATTGCTTGCACACTATCTAGAGAACCATGTGAAATCAACCCCGTATTAAGCTTAAACGTGTTTTTTGATTGAATATGCTTGCACACCTAAGGAAGTAAGCGAAATCAATCCAAATAAGCTTTTTCAGCATCTTTCTTTGCAGATGGTGGGGAAAACAACGAGTTTTCCATTCTTTGAGATTCTTTCACTTCGCTTTGCGGTTTTATGGTGCACACAAAAGACACCCATTCAAGGCTTATTCCTCTTCTTTGTAAGAAGAAATCCCTGTTTTGCTTTGTTTGGGCCTCTTTCACTCGAATATGCTTGAACACCTAATGTATGAAGTGAAATCAACCCAAATCAAGCTTATTCGTCCTCTTTGAAACCAAAAAATCCCTTTCGCTTTGTTCGAGATTCTTTCACTTCACTTTGCTATTTTGGGGTAAATATGCATGCACACCTAAAGAACCAGGTGAAATCAACCAAAATCTAGCTTAGTCGTCTTCTTTGAAAGCAAAAAATCCCTTTTGCTTTGTTGGAGAGTTTCACTCCACATTGCGATTAATATGCACACTATCTAGAGAACCAGGTGAATTCAACCCAATTACGCTTCGTATTCCTTTTCTGCAGATGGAGTCAAGAAGGAGTTTTCCATTCGTTGAGATGCTTTCACTTCGCTTTGCGGTTTTTCGGTGAACCTCTAAATAATCGTGCGAAAGATACCAAATCAAGGCTTATTCCTCTTTTTGTATGCATATGGAACAGGAAATCCCAGTTTTGCTTGCACTGGGCGTCTTTCCCTTCGCTTTCGGTTTTTTGGTTGAATATTCTTGAACAATCAATGTACGAAGTGAAATCAACTCATATCAAGCTTATTCGTCCTCTTTGAAACAAAAAAATTCCTTTCGCCGAGTTCGATGTTTTTTCACTTCGCTTTACGACTTTTGGGTCACTAGCTAGAGAACCAAGGGAAATCAACCCATGTAAGCTTATAGGTGTTTTTTGGGTGAATATGCTTGCACACCTAAGGACTAAGTGAAATCAATCCAAATAAGCTTATTCGTCATCTTTCTCTGCAGATGGAGGGGGAAACACCGAGTTTTCCATTTTTTGAAATTCTTTCACTTCACTTTGCGGTTTTAGGGTGCACACCTAAATAATCAAGCGAAAGACACCCAATCAAGACATTCCTCTTCTTTGTATGCATATGTAACAAGATATCCCTGTTTTGCTTTGAATATGCTTGAACACCTAATGTACAAAGTGAATTCAACCCAAATCAAGCTTATTCGTCCTCTTTGAAACAAAAAAACCCTTTCGCTTTGTTCGATTCTTTCACTTTGCGATTTTTATGTAAATATGCATGCACACCTACAGAACCAAGTGGAATCAACCACAATCTAGCTTAGTCGTCTTCTTTGAAAGCAAAAAATTCCTTTTGCTTTGTTGGAGAGTCTTCACTTTGCTATTTTGGGGTAAATATACATGCACGCCTAAAGAACCAGGTGAAATCAACCAAAATCTTGCTTCGTCGTCTTCTTTGAAAGCAAAAAATCCCTTTTGCTTTGTTGGAGAGTTTCACTCCACATTGCGATTAATATGCACACTATCTAGAGAACCAAGTGAAATCAACCCAAATAGGCTTCGTCTTTTCTGCAGATGGATTCAAGTTTTCCATTCTTTGAGATGCTTTCACTTCGCTTTGCGGTTTTTCGGTGAACACCTAAATAATCAAGCGAAAGATAACCAATCAAGGCTTATTCCTCTTTTTGTATGCATATGGAACAAGAAATCCCTGTTTTGCTTTGTTTGGGCCTCTTCGCTTTCGGTTTTTTGGTTGAATATTCTTGAACACCTAATGTACGAAGTGAAATCAACCCACATCAAGCTTATTTATCCTCTTTGAAACAAAAAAATCCCGTTTGCTGTGTTGGAGGATTTTTCGCTTCGCTTTACGATTTTTGGGTCACTAGCTAGAGAACCAAGGGAAATCAACCCATATAAGCTTATAGGTGTTTTCTGGGTGAAGATGCTTGCACACCTAAGGACTAAGTGAAATCATTGCAAATAAGCTTATTCGTCATCTTTCTCTGCAGATGGAGGGGGAAACAATGAGTTTTCCATTTTTTGAGATTCTTAACTTCGCTTTGCGGTTTTATGGTGCACACCTAAATAATCAAGCGAAAGATACCTTATCAAGGCTTATTCCTCTTCTTTGTATGCATATGGAACAGGAAATCCCAGTTTTGCTTCCTTTGGGCGTCTTTCCCTTCGCTTTCGGTTTTTTGGTTGAATATGCTTGAACACCTGATGTACGAAGTGAATTCAACCCATATCAAGCTTATTCGTCCTCTTTGAAACCAAAAAATCCCTTTCGCTTTGTTCGAGATTCTTTCACTTCACTTTGTTATTTTGGGGCGAATATGCATGCACACCTAAAGAACCAGGTGAAATCAACCAAAATCTAGCTTAGTCGTCTTCTTTGAAAGCAAAAAATCCCTTTTGCTTTGTTGGAGAGTTTCACTCCACATTGCTTGCACACTATCTAGAGAACCATGTGAAATCAACCCCGTATTAAGCTTAAACGTGTTTTTTGATTGAATATGCTTGCACACCTAAGGAAGTAAGCGAAATCAATCCAAATAAGCTTTTTCAGCATCTTTCTTTGCAGATGGTGGGGAAAACAACGAGTTTTCCATTCTTTGAGATTCTTTCACTTCGCTTTGCGGTTTTATGGTGCACACAAAAGACACCCATTCAAGGCTTATTCCTCTTCTTTGTAAGAAGAAATCCCTGTTTTGCTTTGTTTGGGCCTCTTTCACTCGAATATGCTTGAACACCTAATGTATGAAGTGAAATCAACCCAAATCAAGCTTATTCGTCCTCTTTGAAACCAAAAAATCCCTTTCGCTTTGTTCGAGATTCTTTCACTTCACTTTGCTATTTTGGGGTAAATATGCATGCACACCTAAAGAACCAGGTGAAATCAACCAAAATCTAGCTTAGTCGTCTTCTTTGAAAGCAAAAAATCCCTTTTGCTTTGTTGGAGAGTTTCACTCCACATTGCGATTAATATGCACACTATCTAGAGAACCAGGTGAATTCAACCCAATTACGCTTCGTATTCCTTTTCTGCAGATGGAGTCAAGAAGGAGTTTTCCATTCGTTGAGATGCTTTCACTTCGCTTTGCGGTTTTTCGGTGAACCTCTAAATAATCGTGCGAAAGATACCAAATCAAGGCTTATTCCTCTTTTTGTATGCATATGGAACAGGAAATCCCAGTTTTGCTTGCACTGGGCGTCTTTCCCTTCGCTTTCGGTTTTTTGGTTGAATATTCTTGAACAATCAATGTACGAAGTGAAATCAACTCATATCAAGCTTATTCGTCCTCTTTGAAACAAAAAAATTCCTTTCGCCGAGTTCGATGTTTTTTCACTTCGCTTTACGAATTTTGGGTCACTAGCTAGAGAACCAAGGGAAATCAACCCATGTAAGCTTATAGGTGTTTTTTGGGTGAATATGCTTGCACACCTAAGGACTAAGTGAAATCAATCCAAATAAGCTTATTCGTCATCTTTCTCTGCAGATGGAGGGGGAAACACCGAGTTTTCCATTTTTTGAAATTCTTTCACTTCACTTTGCGGTTTTAGGGTGCACACCTAAATAATCAAGCGAAAGACACCCAATCAAGACATTCCTCTTCTTTGTATGCATATGTAACAAGATATCCCTGTTTTGCTTTGAATATGCTTGAACACCTAATGTACAAAGTGAATTCAACCCAAATCAAGCTTATTCGTCCTCTTTGAAACAAAAAAACCCTTTCGCTTTGTTCGATTCTTTCACTTTGCGATTTTTATGTAAATATGCATGCACACCTACAGAACCAAGTGGAATCAACCACAATCTAGCTTAGTCGTCTTCTTTGAAAGCAAAAAATTCCTTTTGCTTTGTTGGAGAGTCTTTCACTTCACTTTGCTATTTTGGGGTAAATATGCATGCACGCCTAAAGAACCAGGTGAAATCAACCAAAATCTTGCTTCGTCGTCTTCTTTGAAAGCAAAAAATCCCTTTTGCTTTGTTGGAGAGTTTCACTCCTGTCAGAGCTGCTTCCAGATCCTAGCTCACAGAGGATCACGCTAGCCAGCGATCATTAAATAAAAGTCTTTATTGAGTTACAGTTTCCATTCTCAAGCTGCTGCGTGCAACTCTACGTCTCATGGTTAGATCGGCGAAGCTCCATCTGAGTCTCCGCCCCTTGTACACCAACTTAATATCCTAGCCTTGCTCCACCTTTTCCGCCTGACTGTTCTTCTCTGGGTCCCTCTGCCCCCCGGGGTCTCTTCCTTCCGGGATTCCTCTGACGCTGACGCTGACCCCCCTGACTCTTCTCCCTCCTTTCGGCGGGCTTTAGGACCTGGCTCCCTTTCCGGGCTGCCTACTGCGCCACCTTCCTGTGCATTTGAACTTGGCACGCGCGCCCAACCTTCCACCTTCCGTCTGACCGTTTCTTCGCTCCCCGATGGAGGTGTGGCCACTCCTGACTCGTGCCCTCCCCCCTGTTGTGAGCTGCCAGCGCTTGATCCCTGGCGCCCTTCCTCTTCCCTGCTCTCTGGCGGTGACGCTGGTCCTGATTTCCAACTGCTCCCCTCTGAGTCCCCTCTGGCTCTATCTTCCTGGGGTGTCCCCCTAGGCTCCCCCCTTGCCCTGGCCACTGGTGCTCCTTTCTGTGAATCTTCTGATTCACTGGAAAGACTCGGAGATCTCGGGTCGTCGTCATCACTCATCTTTTCTTCTGCCTCCTCTCCCTCGCTCTCTGTTTCCTCCCTTGCCCTTGCCTCTGCTCCTGAACCCCTGACATCCATCCCCCCCTCGAAGCCCCCTCTTCCCCCCTCCCCTCCTTCCGGTGCGGGATCTGGGTGCTGCCGTGTCAGGGGGACGAATGTCGGATACAGTTCGCTTCCCGTGGCGGGCCGCCATCCGAAGTCTTCCGGTTCTTCCTCCCTGCTCTCGTTGACGACGGTCACCTCCGCTTCCATCTCTGTGCCGCCGTGCTCGAAACCCGGGTCGTCCCCGAAAACGTCTGTCAGGGGTTCAGGAGCAGAGGCAAGGGCAAGGGAGGAAACAGAGAGCGAGGGGGAGGAGGCAGAAGAAAAGATGAGTGATGACGACGACCCGAGATCTCCGAGTCTTTCCAGTGAATCAGAAGATTCACAGAAAGGAGCACCAGTGGCCAGGGCAAGGGGGGAGCCTAGGGGGACACCCCAGGAAGATAGAGCCAGAGGGGACTCAGAGGTGAGCAGTTGGAAATCGGGACCAGCGTCACCGCCAGAGAGCAGGGAAGAGGAAGGGCGCAAGGGGTCAAGCGCTGGCAGCTCACAACAGGGGGGAGGGCACGAGTCAGGAGTGGCCACACCTCCATCGGGGAGCGAAGAAACGGTCAGACGGAAGGTGGAAGGTTGGGCGCGCGCACCAAGTTCAAATGCACAGGAAGGTGGCGCAGTAGGCAGCCCGGAAAGGGAGCCAGGTCCTAAAGCCCGCCGAAAGGAGGGAGAAGAGTCAGGGGGGTCAGCGTCAGCGTCAGAGGAATCCCGGAAGGAAGAGACCCCGGGGGGCAGAGGGACCCAGAGAAGAACAGTCAGGCGGAAAAGGTGGAGCAAGGCTAGGATATTAAGTTGGTGTACAAGGGGCGGAGACTCAGATGGAGCTTCGCCGATTTAACCATTAGACGTAGGGTTGCACGCAGCAGCTTGAGAATGGAAACTGTAACTCAATAAAGACTTTTATTTAATGATCGCTGGCTAGCGTGATCCTCTGTGAGCTAGGATCTGGAAGCAACTCTGACAGTAAGCTCCATCTCCTAAATTGTGGGCATCTACAGCCTCGCGGAGAGGAGAGAAAGCGGGTGCCTACTAGCGAGCTCACGAACGGCAGACAACATGACGGCCGAACAGCAGGTAGTGGAACTCAGAGAAGCAGTGTCGCGCCTGAATGCCGAGGCTCTTGCATCCAGGAAGAGAGAGGAGGACGCAGCTGCCGCCTACAGGGATCTCCAGGTCAGGTTGGAAGTGCTTACGAAGCAAGGGCAACTGACACCCAAACCGGAGGGGATTGGGTTGGGGAGACGAACAGGCGGTCTGGTCTCTCACTTCGATGGGAATTTGCAACAGTACCCCAACTTTAGAGCAGATGTAATGTGTGCACTGCAACTGCTGAACAAAGACTTTAGAGATGAGCAAGAGAAGGTGGGATTCATCATGTCCCATTTGCATGGAGATGCTAAAGCATGGCTGCGCAATTTGTGGAGAGATAAGGATCCGGCGCTCCAAAATGCGGATGCCTTTATTAAAGCGATGGATGGGTGCTTTTTATCAAGCATTGACGTGGATCTTGCTCGGCAGGAGATACATGGACTGAAGCAAGGGAGGGCCAGCGTAAGGCAGTACCATGCCCGCTTTTTCGCTTTGGTCAGTGCCCTGGAATGGGACAGAGATTCGGCTCCTGTAAGAGACCTGTTTTGGGAGGGATTGCACGGCTCGGTTAAAGATGAAATTGCGAGGGGGGAGAGACCCCGGACCACGCAGGAGATCGTTCAGAGGGCGCTGGCGGTGGGGGTGCGGCTGGAAGGACGTCCGTGGAGCAGGGACGAAGGGCGTGGAGGGCGCGAACCAGCCAGGGGCTCCTCCTTCCTTCCCAGAGAAGCAGCGCGTGCGCAATCCACGCCTCCGCCAGGAGGAGGAGCGGAACCTATGGAGGTTGGAGGTGCAAGGGCTCAGTCAGCAGCCAGAGCCCTAGCACCGGCAGCAGTGAAAGCGAAGCCTCCTAGAGGGAACAGGAAGTGTTACATCTGCGATGATCCACAGCATATGGCGAAAGAGTGTCCCCAGAGGCTCCACAAGCACACTGCAGCCTCAGCAATGGTAACTGCAGCAACGCAGCAAGGACAACCACAGCAGGGAAACGAAGGAGTCTGGTTGGAAGAAGAGGCACTGGGGCCCAGCCAGACGTGTCAGTGAAGCAGTCCCCAGAGATTTTACAGCCCATGGACCCCCTCCCGCCCAAACCGGTAGTGAGGCTCACCGCGTCGCTCCAGCTGCCCAATGGAATCACCATGGACGTGCCAATCACCATTGACTCCGGAAGCAATGCGGACTTTATAGGGCAGGACTTTGTCGACCGGCACGCTATACAGTTGCTGCCTGCCACGCTGCCCCTGCAGGTTGTCACGGTGGATGGCAGGGAGCTGCTAGGGGGGCAAGTGGTGAAGCAGACGCCACCAATGGTGATGCGACTTGGGAATCACAGGGAAATCATCAGCTTCAATGTCACTCAACTATCGGACACGCCCATTGTATTGGGCATGAGTTGGCTGGACAAGCACAGCCCGACGCTGGCTTGGTACCAGAGGCAGCTGACCTTCGGCTCTTCCTTTTGCGCTGAACACTGCATCGTGCCCAGGCAGGAAGGAGGGGAAGAGGAGTCACAGCTGCAGCTAGGCACGCTGCAAGCGGTTCCCCACAAGTACGCGGAATTTTTGGAGGTTTTCTGCGAGAAGGAGGCAGACAGGCTACCCCCCCACAGACCATATGACTGCAAAATTGACCTGCTGCCGGGGGCGGCGCTGCCCAAAGGGAAGCTGTATTCCATGTCTGAGGACGAACTGCAGGAACTCAAAGAGTTCATAGATCATAATTTGGAGCGCGGTTTCATCCGAGAGTCCAAGGCAGCGGGGGGCAGTCCGGTATTCTTTGTTAAGAAGAGGGACACGCCCCAAAAAAGACTTGTAGTGGACTTTCGCATCTTGAACAGTGTGACCAAGCCATCGGACTTCCCCATGCCCCGAATCGACGACCTCCTCGCAAAGGTACGGAAGGGCAGAGTGTTCACCAAGTTGGACCTGCGAGGGGCATACAACCTCATTCGCATGCGGGAAGGAGATGAGTGGAAGACAGCCATGTTCACGCCCCTGGGCACCTACGAATATAGAGTTATGCCTTTTGGATTGCAAAATGGCTCCCACGTTTTTCAAGCTTTCATGCATCACGTGTTGGCGGGGCTCCTCTACAAGACGTGCGTCTGTTTCTTGGATGACATCCTGATCTTTTTGGAATCGCAGCAGGAGCATGACAGACACGTCAAGGAAGTGCTGAGCAGGCTACAGCAACATAGGCTTTACGCCAAGCTGGAGAAGTGCCAATTCGACGTGACGGAGGTGGATTTCCTGGGCTACAAGTTGTCTGATAAAGGGCTCGCCATGGACAGCGCCAAGGTCCGAGCAGTGTTGGATTGGAAAAGCCCACGCAACCGGAAGGAGGTCCAACGGTTTGTCGGCTTCGCGAACTTCTATCGCAAGTTTATCAAAGGCTTTGCGATGCAGACAGCGGCCATCACGGATACGCTCAGCTCCAAGAAAAAGAAGTTCATCTGGACAGAGCAGGCGGAGCAGTCCTTTCAGGCACTCAAGCGTCTCTTCGCGTCGGAAGAGCAGCTGCTTCATGTCAACCCCAGCAGGCCGATGAGGGTGGAGACAGACGCTTCAGACAGAGCCGTGGGAGCAGTCCTGCTGCAGAAAGACCCGCAGGGGGTTTGGAGGCCGGGAGCGTTTTATTCAAGGAAGCTCAGCAAGTCCGAACAGAACTACACCATCTGGGACAGGGAGTTGCTGGCCATTCATGCAGCGTTCAAAGCGTGGAGGCACTTCCTGATCGGCGCCAAGCACACGGTGCAGGTCTGCACGGACCACAAGAATCTAGAGCACTGGCGCACGGCACAGTTCCTGAACCAGAGGCAGATACGTTGGGCTGAGTTCTTTGCGAATTTCGACTTCCGAATAGAATATGTCCCGGGGGACACCAACATCATGGCGGATGCTCTCTCCCGTAAGCCACAGTATCTGGAGGAGGCAACGCCAGCGGCCGCCATGCACATCTTCGCACCGACAGTGTGGGCGTGCGCGGCGGCAACAGTTGACCTGGATGCGGTGCGACGAGCGTTGCAGGATGACTCCTTCGCGCAAGCAAAGATGGCAGAGGTGCACAGGGGCACGGCAGCGACCGACGAGTTCCAGCTGCGCGATGGTTTGCTCATCCGTAAAGGGGCCATCTACGTGCCGGGAGACGAACTTCGCGCCAAGGTACTGCAGCAGCTGCACGACGCGCCCACTGCCGGGCACTTTGGCAAGGAGAAGACGGTGGAATTAGTAGCCAGAGACTTCTGGTGGCCCGGAATGAGAGGGGAAGTCGCGGACTACGTGGCGAGGTGTGACACCTGCCAGAGGGCCAAACCAGTGCACAGACCGCCGGCCGGACTGCTGGAACCGCTGCAAACTCCGTTCGAACCATGGGAGAGAGTGGCCCTGGACTTTGTCACGGATCTGCCCAGCTCGAGGGGCAAGACGGCTGTGCTGGTGGTGGTGGACTTGTTCTCCAAGATGGCACATTTCATTCCGTGTGCGAAGGTGGCCACGGCGGAACAAACCGCCAAACTGTTCATAGACCACGTGTTCAAGGTTCACGGTCTGCCGCGGTCTATTCTGTCCGACCGAGGGCGACAGTTCATCTCGAACTTCTGGCAGAGGCTGATGGGCTTCCTGAACGTCAAGATCAACCTGGCGTCGGCTAGACACCCGCAGACCAACGGGCAAGCGGAGCGGGTCAATGCCATCATGCAGCAGTACCTGAGATGTTATGCGAATCAACAGCCTGCGACGTGGGTGGATTACCTGCCTCTCGCCGAGTTCGCCTACAACAACACGAAGCACGTGTCCACGGGGGTCACGCCGTTCTTCGCCAACAACGGGAGGCACCCCAGAACCTTCCCGGGACTGGAAAGAATGGGGGAGGGGGAGCCGCAGACAGCAGATGCGTTCGCGTCGGAGTTGCAGGAGGTCCACGATCAGCTGCGGCGGCACCTGGAGCTGGCTAAACACGCATACAAGGTACAAGCGGACAAACACAGAAGGGTTGGCGAAGAGATCCATGTGGGAGACTGGGTCTGGTTAGCAGCCCACGCAGTGCCGGCCAGGTCGTTGGCGAAGAAGAAACTAGGGCATAAACAACTGGGGCCCTACCAAGTCGAAGAACAGGTCAACCCGGTGGCTTTCAGGCTGGCTCTTCCGGAGGGTTCCAGAATGCATCCGGTGTTCCACAGATCGGTGCTCACTCCCTACAAGGCACCTCACAGGTTTCAGGAACCAGGAACGGCACCGGGTCCGCTCCGAGAGAGAACCGGGCAAGGGGGAGTGGCACAGGAGGAGCGCATCAACGAAGTCACGGAGATTTTGGACTCCAGATGGGGGGAAGAGGGGGTAGAATACCTTCTCGCCAAGGAGGGCACCCCGGCCAGTGCCAACAGCTGGGTGCCGGGCTACGCTTTAGACGAACCTCTGCTCAAAGAAGAGTTTCATGCCCTCTTCCCACATAGGCCAATGCCAGCAGACTTTTTCGACGACTGGCTTTTCACGCCCACGCTTTCAGCCAGCACGTTCCGGGGGTTCGACTCGGACGAGGAACCGACACAAGACGCCCGTTCCCCGGAGGGATCACCCTCGGGATCTGCTTCAGAACCCTCGTATTGGTGGGATGATCGACCAGAGGAGCAGTTCCGCAGAAGGTGGCTGGAGGGTCCAGGACGAGCAACGTCTCCAGAAGGCAACGAGGGAGAGACGGACATGGACGTTTTCGGGGACGACCCGGGTTTCGAGCACGGCGGCACAGAGATGGAAGCGGAGGTGACCGTCGTCAACGAGAGCAGGGAGGAAGAACCGGAAGACTTCGGATGGCGGCCCGACACGGGAAGCGAACTGTATCCGACATTCGTCCCCCTGACACAGCAGCACCCAGATCCCGCACCGGAAGGAGGGGAGGGGGGAAGAGGGGGCTTCGAGGGGGGGATGGATGTCAGGGGTTCAGGAGCAGAGGCAAGGGCAAGGGAGGAAACAGAGAGTGAGGGGGAGGAGGCAGAAGAAAAGATGAGTGATGACGACGACCCGAGATCTCCGAGTCTTTCCAGTGAATCAGAAGATTCACAGAAAGGAGCACCAGTGGCCAGGGCAAGGGGGGAGCCTAGGGGGACACCCCAGGAAGATAGAGCCAGAGGGGACTCAGAGGGGAGCAGTTGGAAATCGGGACCAGCGTCACCGCCAGAGAGCAGGGAAGAGGAAGGGCGCAAGGGGTCAAGCGCTGGCAGCTCACAACAGGGGGGAGGGCACGAGTCAGGAGTGGCCACACCTCCATCGGGGAGCGAAGAAACGGTCAGACGGAAGGTGGAAGGTTGGGCGCGCGCACCAAGTTCAAATGCACAGGAAGGTGGCGCAGTAGGCAGCCCGGAAAGGGAGCCAGGTCCTAAAGCCCGCCGAAAGGAGGGAGAAGAGTCAGGGGGGTCAGCGTCAGCGTCAGAGGAATCCCGGAAGGAAGAGACCCCGGGGGGCAGAGGGACCCAGAGAAGAACAGTCAGGCGGAAAAGGTGGAGCAAGGCTAGGATATTAAGTTGGTGTACAAAGGGCGGAGACTCAGATGGAGCTTCGCCGATCTAACCATGAGACGTAGAGTTGCACGCAGCAGCTTGAGAATGGAAACTGTAACTCAATAAAGACTTTTATTTAATGATCGCTGGCTAGCGTGATCCTCTGTGAGCTAGGATCTGGAAGCAGCTCTGACAACGTCCATGTCCGTCTCTCCTTCGTTGCCTTCTGGAGACGTTGCTCGTCCTGGACCCTCCAGCCACCTTCTGCGGAACTGCTCCTCTGGTCGATCATCCCACCAATACGAGGGTTCTGAAGCAGATCCCGAGGGTGACCCCTCTGGGGAACGGGCGTCTCGTGTCGGTTCCTCGTCCGAGTCGAACCCCCGGAACGTGCTGGCTGAAAGCGTGGGCGTGAAAAGCCAGTCGTCGAAAAAGTCTGCTGGCATTGGCCTATGTGGGAAGAGGGCATGAAACTCTTCTTTGAGCAGAGGTTCGTCTAAAGCGTAGCCCGGCACCCAGCTGTTGGCACTGGCCGGGGTGCCCTCCTTGGCGAGAAGGTATTCTACCCCCTCTTCCCCCCATCTGGAGTCCAAAATCTCCGTGACTTCGTTGATGCGCTCCTCCTGTGCCACTCCCCCTTGCCCGGTTCTCTCTCGGAGCGGACCCGGTGCCGTTCCTGGTTCCTGAAACCTGTGAGGTGCCTTGTAGGGAGTGAGCACCGATCTGTGGAACACCGGATGCATTCTGGAACCCTCCGGAAGAGCCAGCCTGAAAGCCACCGGGTTGACCTGTTCGTCGACTTGGTAGGGCCCCAGTTGTTTATGCCCTAGTTTCTTCTTCGCCAACGACCTGGCCGGCACTGCGTGGGCTGCTAACCAGACCCAGTCTCCCACATGGATCTCTTCGCCAACCCTTCTGTGTTTGTCCGCTTGTACCTTGTATGCGTGTTTAGCCAGCTCCAGGTGCCGCCGCAGCTGATCGTGGACCTCCTGCAACTCCGACGCGAACGCATCTGCTGTCTGCGGCTCCCCTTCCCCCATTCTTTCCAGTCCCGGGAAGGTTCTAGGGTGCCTCCCGTTGTTGGCGAAGAACGGCGTGACCCCCGTGGACACGTGTTTCGTGTTGTTGTAGGCGAACTCGGCGAGAGGCAGGTAATCCACCCACGTCGCAGGCTGTTGATTCGCATAACATCTCAGGTACTGCTGCATGATGGCATTGACCCGCTCCGCTTGCCCGTTGGTCTGCGGGTGTCTAGCCGACGCCAGGTTGATCTTGACGTTCAGGAAGCCCATCAGCCTCTGCCAGAAGTTTGAGATGAACTGTCGCCCTCGGTCGGACAGAATAGACCGCGGCAGACCGTGAACCTTGAACACGTGGTCTATGAACAGTTTGGCGGTTTGTTCCGCCGTGGCCACCTTCGCACACGGAATGAAATGTGCCATCTTGGAGAACAAATCCACCACCACCAGCACAGCCGTCTTGCCCCTCGAGCTGGGCAGATCCGTGACAAAGTCCAGGGCCACTCTCTCCCATGGCTCGAACGGAGTTTGCAGCGGTTCCAGCAGTCCGGCCGGCGGTCTGTGCACTGGTTTGGACCTCTGGCAGGTGTCACACCTCGCCACGTAGTCCGCGACTTCCCCTCTCATTCCGGGCCACCAGAAGTCTCTGGCTACTAATTCCACCGTCTTCTCCTTGCCAAAGTGCCCGGCAGTGGGCGCGTCGTGCAGCTGCTGCAGTACCTTGGCGCGAAGTTCGTCTCCCGGCACGTAGATGGCCCCTTTACGGATGAGCAAACCATCTCGCAGCTGGAACTCGTCGGTCGCTGCCGTGCCCCTGTGCACCTCTGCCATCTTTGCTTGCGCGAAGGAGTCATCCTGCAACGCTCGTCGCACCGCATCTAGGTCAACTGTTGCCGCCGCGCACGCCCACACTGTCGGTGCGAAGATGTGCATGGCGGCCGCTGGCGTTGCCTCCTCCAGATACTGTGGCTTACGGGAGAGAGCATCCGCCATGATGTTGGTGTCCCCCGGGACATACTCTATTCGGAAGTCGAAATTCGCAAAGAACTCAGCCCAACGTATCTGCCTCTGGTTCAGGAACTGTGCCGTGCGCCAGTGCTCTAGATTCTTGTGGTCCGTGCAGACCTGCACCGTGTGCTTGGCGCCGATCAGGAAGTGCCTCCACGCTTTGAACGCTGCATGAATGGCCAGCAACTCCCTGTCCCAGATGGTGTAGTTCTGTTCGGACTTGCTGAGCTTCCTTGAGTAAAACGCTCCCGGCCTCCAAACCCCCTGCGGGTCTTTCTGCAGCAGGACTGCTCCCACGGCTCTGTCTGAAGCGTCTGTCTCCACCCTCATCGGCCTGCTGGGGTTGACATGAAGCAGCTGCTCTTCCGACGCGAAGAGACGCTTGAGTGCCTGAAAGGACTTCTCCGCCTGCTCTGTCCAGATGAACTTCTTTTTCTTGGAGCTGAGCGTGTCCGTGATGGCCGCTGTCTGCATCGCAAAGCCTTTGATAAACTTGCTGTCAGGGGTTCAGGAGCAGAGGCAAGGGCAAGGGAGGAAACAGAGAGCGAGGGGGAGGAGGCAGAAGAAAAGATGAGTGATGACGACGACCCGAGATCTCCGAGTCTTTCCAGTGAATCAGAAGATTCACAGAAAGGAGCACCAGTGGCCAGGGCAAGGGGGGAGCCTAGGGGGACACCCCAGGAAGATAGAGCCAGAGGGGACTCAGAGGGGAGCAGTTGGAAATCGGGACCAGCGTCACCGCCAGAGAGCAGGGAAGAGGAAGGGCGCCAGGGATCAAGCGCTGGCAGCTCACAACAGGGGGGAGGGCACGAGTCAGGAGTGGCCACACCTCCATCGGGGAGCGAAGAAACGGTCAGACGGAAGGTGGAAGGTTGGGCGCGCGCACCAAGTTCAAATGCACAGGAAGGTGGCGCAGTAGGCAGCCCGGAAAGGGAGCCAGGTCCTAAAGCCCGCCGAAAGGAGGGAGAAGAGTCAGGGGGGTCAGCGTCAGCGTCAGAGGAATCCCGGAAGGAAGAGACCCCGGGGGGCAGAGGGACCCAGAGAAGAACAGTCAGGCGGAAAAGGTGGAGCAAGGCTAGGATATTAAGTTGGTGTACAAGGGGCGGAGACTCAGATGGAGCTTCGCCGATTTAACCATTAGACGTAGGGTTGCACGCAGCAGCTTGAGAATGGAAACTGTAACTCAATAAAGACTTTTATTTAATGATCGCTGGCTAGCGTGATCCTCTGTGAGCTAGGATCTGGAAGCAACTCTGACAGTAAGCTCCATCTCCTAAATTGTGGGCATCTACAGCCTCGCGGAGAGGAGAGAAAGCGGGTGCCTACTAGCGAGCTCACGAACGGCAGACAACATGACGGCCGAACAGCAGGTAGTGGAACTCAGAGAAGCAGTGTCGCGCCTGAATGCCGAGGCTCTTGCATCCAGGAAGAGAGAGGAGGACGCAGCTGCCGCCTACAGGGATCTCCAGGTCAGGTTGGAAGTGCTTACGAAGCAAGGGCAACTGACACCCAAACCGGAGGGGATTGGGTTGGGGAGACGAACAGGCGGTTTGGTCTCTCACTTCGATGGGAATTTGCAACAGTACCCCAACTTTAGAGCAGATGTAATGTGTGCACTGCAACTGCTGAACAAAGACTTTAGAGATGAGCAAGAGAAGGTGGGATTCATCATGTCCCATTTGCATGGAGATGCTAAAGCATGGCTGCGCAATTTGTGGAGAGATAAGGATCCGGCGCTCCAAAACGCGGATGCCTTTATTAAAGCGATGGATGGGTGCTTTTTGTCAAGCATTGACGTGGATCTTGCTCGGCAGCAGATACATGGACTGAAGCAAGGGAGGGCCAGCGTAAGGCAGTACCATGCCCGCTTTTTCGCTTTGGTCAGTGCTCTGGAATGGGACAGAGATTCGGCTCCTGTAAGAGACCTGTTTTGGGAGGGATTGCACGGCTCGGTTAAAGATGAAATTGCGAGGGGGGAGAGACCCCGGACCACGCAGGAGATCGTTCAGAGGGCGCTGGCGGTGGGGGTGCGGCTGGAAGGACGTCCGTGGAGCAGTGGCGAAGGGCGTGGAGGGCGCGAACCAGCCAGGGGCTCCTCCTTCCTTCCCAGAGAAGCAGCGCGTGCGCAATCCACGCCTCCGCCAGGAGGAGGAGCGGAACCTATGGAGGTTGGAGGTGCAAGGGCTCAGTCAGCAGCCAGAGCCCTAGCACCGGCAGCAGTGAAAGCGAAGCCTCCTAGAGGGAACAGGAAGTGTTACATCTGCGATGATCCACAGCATATGGCGAAAGAGTGTCCCCAGAGGCTCCACAAGCACACTGCAGCCTCAGCAATGGTAACTGCAGCAACGCAGCAAGGACAACCACAGCAGGGAAACGACGGAGTCTGGTTGGAAGAGGCACTGGGGCCCAGCCAGACGTGTCAGTGAAGCAGTCCCCAGAGATTTTACAGCCCATGGACCCCCTCCCGCCCAAACCGGTACTGAGGCTCACCGCGTCGCTCCAGCTGCCCAATGGAATCACCATGGACGTGCCAATCACCATTGACTCCGGAAGCAATGCGGACTTTATAGGGCAGGACTTTGTCGACCGGCACGCTATACAGTTGCTGCCTGCCACGCTGCCCCTGCAGGTTGTCACGGTGGATGGCAGGGAGCTGCTAGGGGGGCAAGTGGTGAAGCAGACGCCACCAATGGTGATGCGACTTGGGAATCACAGGGAAATCATCAGCTTCAATGTCACTCAACTATCGGACACGCCCATTGTATTGGGCATGAGTTGGCTGGACAAGCACAGCCCGACGCTGGCTTGGTACCAGAGGCAGCTGACCTTCGGCTCTTCCTTTTGCGCTGAACACTGCATCGTGCCCAGGCAGGAAGGAGAGGAAGAGGAGTCACAGCTGCAGCTAGGCACGCTGCAAGCGGTTCCCCACAAGTACGCAGAATTTTTGGAGGTTTTCTGCGAGAAGGAGGCAGACAGGCTACCCCCCCACAGACCATATGACTGCAAAATTGACCTGCTGCCGGGGGCGGCGCTGCCCAAAGGGAAGCTGTATTCCATGTCTGAGGACGAACTGCAGGAACTCAAAGAGTTCATAGATCATAATTTGGAGCGCGGTTTCATCCGAGAGTCCAAGGCAGCGGGGGGCAGTCCGGTATTCTTTGTTAAGAAGAGGGACACGCCCCAAAAAAGACTTGTAGTGGACTTTCGCATCTTGAACAGTGTGACCAAGCCATCGGACTTCCCCATGCCCCGAATCGACGACCTCCTCGCAAAGGTACGGAAGGGCAGAGTGTTCACCAAGTTGGACCTGCGAGGGGCATACAACCTCATTCGCATGCGGGAAGGAGATGAGTGGAAGACAGCCATGTTCACGCCCCTGGGCACCTACGAATATAGAGTTATGCCTTTTGGATTGCAAAATGGCTCCCACGTTTTTCAAGCTTTCATGCATCACGTGTTGGCGGGGCTCCTCTACAAGACGTGCGTCTGTTTCTTGGATGACATCCTGATCTTTTCGGAATCGCAGCAGGAGCATGACAGACACGTCAAGGAAGTGCTGAGCAGGTTACAGCAACATAGGCTTTACGCCAAGCTGGAGAAGTGCCAATTCGACGTGACGGAGGTGGATTTCCTGGGCTACAAGTTGTCTGATAAAGGGCTCGCCATGGACAGCGCCAAGGTCCGAGCAGTGTTGGATTGGAAAAGCCCACGCAACCGGAAGGAGGTCCAACGGTTTGTCGGCTTCGCGAACTTCTATCGCAAGTTTATCAAAGGCTTTGCGATGCAGACAGCGGCCATCACGGACACGCTCAGCTCCAAGAAAAAGAAGTTCATCTGGACAGAGCAGGCGGAGCAGTCCTTTCAGGCACTCAAGCGTCTCTTCGCGTCGGAAGAGCAGCTGCTTCATGTCAACCCCAGCAGGCCGATGAGGGTGGAGACAGACGCTTCAGACAGAGCCGTGGGAGCAGTCCTGCTGCAGAAAGACCCGCAGGGGGTTTGGAGGCCGGGAGCGTTTTACTCAAGGAAGCTCAGCAAGTCCGAACAGAACTACACCATCTGGGACAGGGAGTTGCTGGCCATTCATGCA
The DNA here is from genome assembly GCF_964106645.2 of Podarcis pityusensis. Classification (NCBI taxonomy): domain Eukaryota; kingdom Metazoa; phylum Chordata; class Lepidosauria; order Squamata; family Lacertidae; genus Podarcis; species Podarcis pityusensis. Next base: position 79,357 of record NC_138042.1, read on the forward strand.
GCGTTCAAAGCGTGGAGGCACTTCCTGATCGGCGCCAAGCACACGGTGCAGGTCTGCACGGACCACAAGAATCTAGAGCACTGGCGCACGGCACAGTTCCTGAACCAGAGGCAGATACGTTGGGCTGAGTTCTTTGCGAATTTCGACTTCCGAATAGAATATGTCCCGGGGGACACCAACATCATGGCGGATGCTCTCTCCCGTAAGCCACAGTATCTGGAGGAGGCAACGCCAGCGGCCGCCATGCACATCTTCGCACCGACAGTGTGGGCGTGCGCGGCGGCAACAGTTGACCTGGATGCGGTGCGATGAGCGTTGCAGGATGACTCCTTCGCGCAAGCAAAGATGGCAGAGGTGCACAGGGGCACGGCAGCGACCGACGAGTTCCAGCTGCGAGATGGTTTGCTCATCCGTAAAGGGGCCATCTACGTGCCGGGAGACGAACTTCGCGCCAAGGTACTGCAGCAGCTGCACGACGCGCCCACTGCCGGGCACTTTGGCAAGGAGAAGACGGTGGAATTAGTAGCCAGAGACTTCTGGTGGCCCGGAATGAGAGGGGAAGTCGCGGACTACGTGGCGAGGTGTGACACCTGCCAGAGGGCCAAACCAGTGCACAGACCGCCGGCCGGACTGCTGGAACCGCTGCAAACTCCGTTCGAACCATGGGAGAGAGTGGCCCTGGACTTTGTCACGGATCTGCCCAGCTCGAGGGGCAAGACGGCTGTGCTGGTGGTGGTGGACTTGTTCTCCAAGATGGCACATTTCATTCCGTGTGCGAAGGTGGCCACGGCGGAACAAACCGCCAAACTGTTCATAGACCACGTGTTCAAGGTTCACGGTCTGCCGCGGTCTATTCTGTCCGACCGAGGGCGACAGTTCATCTCGAACTTCTGGCAGAGGCTGATGGGCTTCCTGAACGTCAAGATCAACCTGGCGTCGGCTAGACACCCGCAGACCAACGGGCAAGCGGAGCGGGTCAATGCCATCATGCAGCAGTACCTGAGATGTTATGCGAATCAACAGCCTGCGACGTGGGTGGATTACCTGCCTCTCGCCGAGTTCGCCTACAACAACACGAAGCACGTGTCCACGGGGGTCACGCCGTTCTTCGCCAACAACGGGAGGCACCCCAGAACCTTCCCGGGACTGGAAAGAATGGGGGAGGGGGAGCCGCAGACAGCAGATGCGTTCGCGTCGGAGTTGCAGGAGGTCCACGATCAGCTGCGGCGGCACCTGGAGCTGGCTAAACACGCATACAAGGTACAAGCGGACAAACACAGAAGGGTTGGCGAAGAGATCCATGTGGGAGACTGGGTCTGGTTAGCAGCCCACGCAGTGCCGGCCAGGTCGTTGGCGAAGAAGAAACTAGGGCATAAACAACTGGGGCCCTACCAAGTTGAAGAACAGGTCAACCCGGTGGCTTTCAGGCTGGCTCTTCCAGAGGGTTCCAGAATGCATCCGGTGTTCCACAGATCGGTGCTCACTCCCTACAAGGCACCTCACAGGTTTCAGGAACCAGGAACGGCACCGGGTCCGCTCCGAGAGAGAACCGGGCAAGGGGGAGTGGCACAGGAGGAGCGCATCAACGAAGTCACGGAGATTTTGGACTCCAGATGGGGGGAAGAGGGGGTAGAATACCTTCTCGCCAAGGAGGGCACCCCGGCCAGTGCCAACAGCTGGGTGCCGGGCTACGCTTTGGACGAACCTCTGCTCAAAGAAGAGTTTCATGCCCTCTTCCCACACAGGCCAATGCCAGCAGACTTTTTCGACGACTGGCTTTTCACGCCCACGCTTTCAGCCAGCACGTTCCGGGGGTTCGACTCGGACGAGGAACCGACACGAGACGCCCGTTCCCCGGAGGGGTCACCCTCGGGATCTGCTTCAGAACCCTCGTATTGGTGGGATGATCGACCAGAGGAGCAGTTCCGCAGAAGGTGGCTGGAGGGTCCAGGACGAGCAACGTCTCCAGAAGGCAACGAGGGAGAGACGGACATGGACGTTTTCGGGGACGACCCGGGTTTCGAGCACGGCGGCACAGAGATGGAAGCGGAAGTGACCGTCGTCAACGAGAGCAGGGAGGAAGAACCGGAAGACTTCGGATGGCGGCCCGCCACGGGAAGCGAACTGTATCCGACATTCGTCCCCCTGACACAGCAGCACCCAGATCCCGCACCGGAAGGAGGGGAGGGGGGAAGAGGGGGCTTCGAGGGGGGGATGGATGTCAGGGGTTCAGGAGCAGAGGCAAGGGCAAGGGAGGAAACAGAGAGCGAGGGGGAGGAGGCAGAAGAAAAGATGAGTGATGACGACGACCCGAGATCTCCGAGTCTTTCCAGTGAATCAGAAGATTCACAGAAAGGAGCACCAGTGGCCAGGGCAAGGGGGGAGCCTAGGGGGACACCCCAGGAAGATAGAGCCAGAGGGGACTCAGAGGGGAGCAGTTGGAAATCGGGACCAGCGTCACCGCCAGAGAGCAGGGAAGAGGAAGGGCGCCAGGGATCAAGCGCTGGCAGCTCACAACAGGGGGGAGGGCACGAGTCAGGAGTGGCCACACCTCCATCGGGGAGCGAAGAAACGGTCAGACGGAAGGTGGAAGGTTGGGCGCGCGCGACAAGTTCAAATGCACAGGAAGGTGGCGCAGTAGGCAGCCCGGAAAGGGAGCCAGGTCCTAAAGCCCGCCGAAAGGAGGGAGAAGAGTCAGGGGGGTCAGCGTCAGCGTCAGAGGAATCCCGGAAGGAAGAGACCCCGGGGGGCAGAGGGACCCAGAGAAGAACAGTCAGGCGGAAAAGGTGGAGCAAGGCTAGGATATTAAGTTGGTGTACAAGGGGCGGAGACTCAGATGGAGCTTCGCCGATCTAACCATTAGACGTAGGGTTGCACGCAGCAGCTTGAGAATGGAAACTGTAACTCAATAAAGACTTTTATTTAATGATCGCTGGCTAGCGTGATCCTCTGTGAGCTAGGATCTGGAAGCAACTCTGACACTTGCGATAGAAGTTCGCGAAGCCGACAAACCGTTGGACCTCCTTCCGGTTGCGTGGGCTTTTCCAATCCAACACTGCTCGGACCTTGGCGCTGTCCATGGCGAGCCCTTTATCAGACAACTTGTAGCCCAGGAAATCCACCTCCGTCACGTCGAATTGGCACTTCTCCAGCTTGGCGTAAAGCCTATGTTGCTGTAGCCTGCTCAGCACTTCCTTGACGTGTCTGTCATGCTCCTGCTGCGATTCCGAAAAGATCAGGATGTCATCCAAGAAACAGACGCACGTCTTGTAGAGGAGCCCCGCCAACACGTGATGCATGAAAGCTTGAAAAACGTGGGAGCCATTTTGCAATCCAAAAGGCATAACTCTATATTCGTAGGTGCCCAGGGGCGTGAACATGGCTGTCTTCCACTCATCTCCCTCCCGCATGCGAATGAGGTTGTATGCCCCTCGCAGGTCCAACTTGGTGAACACTCTGCCCTTCCGTACCTTTGCGAGGAGGTCGTCGATTCGGGGCATGGGGAAGTCCGATGGCTTGGTCACACTGTTCAAGATGCGAAAGTCCACTACAAGTCTTTTTTGGGGCGTGTCCCGCTTCTTAACAAAGAATACCGGACTGCCCCCCACTGCCTTGGACTCTCGGATGAAACCGCGCTCCAAATTATGATCTATGAACTCTTTGAGTTCCTGCAGTTCGTCCTCAGACATGGAATACAGCTTCCCTTTGGGCAGCGCCGCCCCCGGCAGCAGGTCAATTTTGCAGTCATATGGTCTGTGGGGGGGTAGCCTGTCTGCCTCTTTCTCGCAGAAAACCTCCAAAAATTCTGCGTACTTGTGGGGAACCGCTTGCAGCGTGCCTAGCTGCAGCTGTGACTCCTCTTCCCCTCCTTCCTGCCTGGGCACGATGCAGTGTTCAGCGCAAAAGGAAGAGCCGAAGGTCAGCTGCCTCTGGTACCAAGCCAGCGTCGGGCTGTGCTTGTCCAGCCAACTCATGCCCAATACAATGGGCGTGTCCGATAGTTGAGTGACATTGAAGCTGATGATTTCCCTGTGATTCCCAAGTCGCATTACCATTGGTGGCGTCTGCTTCACCACTTGCCCCCCTAGCAGCTCCCTGCCATCCACCGTGACAACCTGCAGGGGCAGCGTGGCAGGCAGCAACTGTATAGCATGCCGGTCGACAAAGTCCTGCCCTATAAAGTCCGCATTGCTTCCGGAGTCAATGGTGATCGGCACGTCCATGGTGATTCCATTGGGCAGCTGGAGCGACGCGGTGAGCTTCACTACCGGTTTGGGCGGGAGGGGGTCCATGGGCTGTAAAATCTCTGGGGACTGCTTCACTGACACGTCTGGCTGGGCCCCAGTGCCTCTTCTTCCAACCAGACTCCTTCGTTTCCCTGCTGTGGTTGTCCTTGCTGCGTTGCTGCAGTTACCATTGCTGAGGCTGCAGTGTGCTTGTGGAGCCTCTGGGGACACTCTTTCGCCATATGCTGTGGATCATCGCAGATGTAACACTTCCTGTTCCCTCTAGGAGGCTTCGCTTTCACTGCTGCCGGTGCTAGGGCTCTGGCTGCTGACTGAGCCCTTGCACCTCCAACCTCCATAGGTTCCGCTCCTCCTCCTGGCGGAGGCGTGGATTGCGCACGCGCTGCTTCTCTGGGAAGGAAGGAGGAGCCCCTGGCTGGTTCGCGCCCTCCACGCCCTTCGTCCCTGCTCCACGGACGTCCTTCCAGCCGCACCCCCACCGCCAGCGCCCTCTGAACGATCTCCTGCGTGGTCCGGGGTCTCTCCCCCCTCGCAATTTCATCTTTAACCGAGCCGTGCAATCCCTCCCAAAACAGGTCTCTTACAGGAGCCGAATCTCTGTCCCATTCCAGGGCACTGACCAAAGCGAAAAAGCGGGCATGGTACTGCCTTACGCTGGCCCTCCCTTGCTTCAGTCCATGTATCTCCTGCCGAGCAAGATCCACGTCAATGCTTGATAAAAAGCACCCATCCATCGCTTTAATAAAGGCATCCGCATTTTGGAGCGCCGGATCCTTATCTCTCCACAAATTGTGCAGCCATGCTTTAGCATCTCCATGCAAATGGGACATGATGAATCCCACCTTCTCTTGCTCATCTCTAAAGTCTTTGTTCAGCAGTTGCAGTGCACACATTACATCTGCTCTAAAGTTGGGGTACTGTTGCAAATTCCCATCGAAGTGAGAGACCAGACCGCCTGTTCGTCTCCCCAACCCAATCCCCTCCGGTTTGGGTGTCAGTTGCCCTTGCTTCGTAAGCACTTCCAACCTGACCTGGAGATCCCTGTAGGCGGCAGCTGCGTCCTCCTCTCTCTTCCTGGATGCAAGAGCCTCGGCATTCAGTCGTGTCACTGCTTCTCTGAGTTCCACTATCTGCTGTTCGGCCGTCATGTTGTCTGCCGTTCGTGAGCTCGCTAGTAGGCACCCGCTTTCTCTCCTCTCCGCGAGGACGTAGATGCCCACAATTATGGGATGGGGCTTACTGTCAGAGCTGCTTCCAGATCCTAGCTCACAGAGGATCACGCTAGCCAGCGATCATTAAATAAAAGTCTTTATTGAGTTACAGTTTCCATTCTCAAGCTGCTGCGTGCAACTCTACGTCTCATGGTTAGATCGGCGAAGCCCCATCTGAGTCTCCGCCCCTTGTACACCAACTTAATATCCTAGCCTTGCTCCACCTTTTCCGCCTGACTGTTCTTCTCTGGGTCCCTCTGCCCCCCGGGGTCTCTTCCTTCCTGGATTCCTCTGACGCTGACGCTGACCCCCCTGACTCTTCTCCCTCCTTTCGGCGGGCTTTAGGACCTGGCTCCCTTTCCGGGCTGCCTACTGCGCCACCTTCCTGTGCATTTGAACTTGGCACGCGCGCCCAACCTTCCACCTTCCGTCTGACCGTTTCTTCGCTCCCCGATGGAGGTGTGGCCACTCCTGACTCGTGCCCTCCCCCCTGTTGTGAGCTGCCAGCGCTTGATCCCTGGCGCCCTTCCTCTTCCCTGCTCTCTGGCGGTGACGCTGGTCCTGATTTCCAACTGCTCCCCTCTGAGTCCCCTCTGGCTCTATCTTCCTGGGGTGTCCCCCTAGGCTCCCCCCTTGCCCTGGCCACTGGTGCTCCTTTCTGTGAATCTTCTGATTCACTGGAAAGACTCGGAGATCTCGGGTCGTCGTCATCACTCATCTTTTCTTCTGCCTCCTCTCCCTCGCTCTCTGTTTCCTCCCTTGCCCTTGCCTCTGCTCCTGAACCCCTGACAGTTAGTATTTTGAATTTTATTCTGGGCTTCTTGCCCTGCCAGACAAATCTAGAAATATCTCTCTGCCACCTCTTGAAACAGTCCATTTTGGCCACAATTTGCAATGTTTGAAACAAAAACAACATTCTAGGCAATACATTCATTTTAACCGCAGCAATACGGCCCAACAGTGAAAGCTTCAAATTTGACCAAATTTCTAAATCTTTTTTCAGCCCAACATTTTTCATAGTTATCTTTAAATAAATTCCCATTTTTTGCTGTCAAGTTGATCCCCAAGTATTTAACTTTCTTAACCACTGTTAAACCTGTCTCATTCTGAAACCTCTCTCTCTCTATTGGTGTTAAATTTTTCTCTAAAACCTTAGTTTTTACCTTATTCAATTTAAATCCTGCAACTTGACCAAATTCTTGAATCAATTCTAAAACCCTTTTGGTACTAGATTCTGGCTCCTGTAACGTCAGTACTAAGTCATCTGCAAATGCTCTCAATTTGTACTGTTTGGCTCCAACCTGTATACCTTTAACCAACTGCTCCCTTCTAATCATGTTCAGCGAAACCTCCAGGACCGAAATAAAAAGCAGTGGGGAAATTGGGCAACCTTGTCATGTCCCTTTTTCTATCTTAAATTCTTCCGTCACCACATTATTTACAATTAATTTAGCCTTTTGTTCTGAATAAATTGCACTTATACCGTTTTCAAAGCCTTGGCCTACCCCCATACCCTGTAGGTTCTTCTTCATAAAACTCCAAGAAATGTTGTCAAAAGCTTTCTCCGCATCCACAAATATCAAAACTGCTTTAGTATTTATTGTCAGGGGTTCAGGAGCAGAGGCACAGGAAAGGGAGGAAATAGAGAGCGAGGGGGAGGAGTCCGAAGGAAATGTTAGCGATGACAGCGGTCCGAGGTCTCTGAGTCTTTCCAGCGAATCGGAAGATTCACAGAAAGGGGCTCCCATGGTCAGAGCAAGGGGGGTGCCTAGGGGGACACCCCAGGAAGAAGGGGCCAGAGGGGACTCAGAGAGCAGCAGTTGGAAATCAGGACCAGCGTCCACACCAGAGTGCAGTAGGGGGGAGGAGTCCCAGGCATCGGGATCAGGCGGCGCACTGCCAGTGGGAGGACATGAGTCAGGATTGGCCACGCCTCCATCGGGGAGCGAGGAAACGGTCGAGAGGAAGGTTGAAGGCTGGGCGCGCACGCCAAGTTCAAATGTACAGGAGGGCGGCGCAGTTGGCAGCCCGGATAGGGAGCCAGGTCCCAAAGCCCGCCGAAAAGAGGGGGAGGAGTCAGGGGGTCAACGTCAGCGTCAGAAGAATCCAGGAAGGAAGGGACCCCGGGGGGTAGCAGGACCCAGGGGAGAAAGGAGAGACGGAAGAGGTGGAGTAAGGCTAGAATCTTAAACTGGTGTACAGGGGGCGGAGACTCAGATGGAGCTTCGCCGATCTAACCCCTAGACGTAGAGCTGGGGCGCTGCGGCTTGAAAATGGAAACTGTACTTCAATAAAGACTTTTGTACATTACTGCCGGCTAGCGTTGGTCCTCTGTGAGCTGGGACTTGGAGCCAGCTCTGACAGTAAGCTCCATCTCCAAAAGTTTTGCACCAAAAACCTCGTAACGTGAGTGGACGCAGCGAGGGAAGAAGATTGGTGCTTCGCGAGCTCACAAAAGTCAGGCAAGATGACTACAGAACAGCAACTAGCAGCCCTGCAAGATGCAGTGACACAACTCAATGCGGAGGTACTCGCATCCAGGAAAAGGGAAGAGGAAGCGGCTGCCGCCTGCAGGGATCTCCAAGCCAGGTTGGAAGTGCTTGCTAAGCAGGGGCAACCGAGACCCAAATCAGAGGGGATTGGGCTGGGGAAAAGAGGAGGCAGCCTGGTATCTCATTTCGATGGGAATTTGCAGCAGTACCCTAACTTCCGAGCAGACGTGCTGTTTGCGCTGGAACTGCTGGATAAAGACTTTAGAGATGAGCAAGAGAAGGTGGGGTTTATCTTGTCCCATTTGCATGGGGAAGCTAAAGCGTGGCTGCGCAATCTGTGGAGAGATAAGGATCCGGCGCTCCAAAATGCGGATGCATTCATTAAAGCGATGGATTCGTGTTTTTTATCAAATATAGACATTGATATTGCCAGAAAAGACATACATGGGCTCAAACAAGGCAGAGCCAGTGTAAGGCAGTACCATTCCCGCTTTTTTGCATTAGTCCATGCGCTGGGATGGGAGAAGGATTCTGCCCCAGCCAGAGACCTTTTTTGGGAAGGCTTGAATGCAAATGTGAAAGATGAGATTGCAAGGGGGGAGAGACCAAAGAGCACTCAGGAGGTTGTCCGGCGGGCGCTGCAAATTGGGGTGCGTCTGGAAGAACGTCCATGGAACAGAGAAGAAGGACGTTGGGGACGTACGCCAGTGAGAGCACCTCCCCTCTTTCCCAAGGATGCAGCGCGTGCGCAATCCACACCTCCGCAGGGAGGGGGAGAGGAACCGATGGAAATTGGAGGCGCCAGGGCTCAGTCAGCAACCAGAGCCCTAACACCGGGAGCAGTCAAAGCGAAGCCTCCTAGAGGGAACAGGAAGTGCTACATCTGCGACAGTGCTCAGCACATGGCGAAAGAGTGTCCCCAGAGGCTCCACAAGCACACTGCAGCCTCAGCAACAGTAACAGACGCAACTCAGCAGAGAGAACCACAGCAGGGAAACGACAGAGTCTGGTTGGAGGAAGAGGCACTGGGGCCCAGCCAGACAAGTCAATGAAGCCGTCCCCAGAGATTTTGCAGCCCACAGACCCCCTCCCGCCCAAACCAGTGGTGCAGCTCACAGCATCGCTCCAACTACCCAATGGACTCACTATGGAAGTGCCGATTACCATTGACTCTGGTAGTAACGCAGACTTCATAGGACTGGATTTCATTCAAGAGCACAACATAGCACTCCTGCCAGCCACGCTGCCTCTGAAGGTTGTCACGGTGGATGGCAGGGAATTGCTGGGGGGGCAGGTGGTGCAGCAAACGCCTCCGATGGTGATGCAAATTGGGAATCACCGAGAAGTCATCAGCTTCAATGTCACCCAACTGTCGGACACGCCTATAGTATTAGGCATGAGTTGGCTGCACAGGCACAGCCCAGCATTGGCGTGGTACCAGCGACAACTGACCTTCGGCTCCTCATACTGTGCGGAACATTGCATTCTGCCTAGCCCGGAAGGGGAAGAGGATGACCCGCAGGTACAATTAGGCACGCTGCAAGCAGTGCCACTCAAGTACGCAGCGTTTTTGGAGGTTTTCTGCGAGAAGGAAGCGGACAAGCTGCCTCCCCACAGGTCCTATGACTGCAAGATTGACCTCCTGCCAGGGGCGACACTGCCAACCGGGAAACTGTATTCCATGTCTGAAGACGAGCTGCAGGAACTCAGGGAGTTCATAGACCTCAACTTGAAGCGCGGTTTCATCCAGGAGTCGAAGGCAGTGGGGGGCAGTCCTGTATTCTTTGTGAAGAAGAAGGACACGCCCCAAAAAAGGCTTGTGGTGGACTATAGAATTTTGAACTCGAAAACCAAGCCCACAGCCTTTCCCATGCCCAAGATAGATGACCTGCTCGCAACGGTGAGGAAAGGACGCGTTTTCACAAAGTTGGATCTGCGAGGGGCGTACAACCTGATTCGCATACGGGAGGGCGACGAATGGAAGACTGCCATGTTCACGCCTCTGGGCACCTATGAATACAGAGTTATGCCCTTTGGATTACAAAATGGCTCCCACTGTTTTCAAGCCTTCATGCATCACGTATTGGCGGGTCTCCTCTACAAGAAATGCGTCTGCTTCCTGGACGACATCCTGATATTTTCAGAATCAGAGGAGACCCACGAGGGAGACGTCAAGGAAGTTCTGCAGAGACTGCAGGAGCACAGGCTGTACGCCAAGCTGGAGAAGTGCCAGTTCGACATGAAGGAGGTAGATTTCCTGGGCTACAAGTTGTCGGACAAGGGGCTCGCCATGGACAGCGCCAAGGTTCGCTCAGTGTTGGACTGGAAGAGCCCGCGCAATCGGAAGGAGGTCCAGCGGTTTGTCGGTTTCGCCAACTTTTACCGCAAGTTCATCAAGGGGTTCGCGATGCAGACGGCGGCCATTACCGACACGCTCAGCTCCAAGAAGAAGAAGTTCATCTGGACGGAGCAAGCGGAGCAGTCCTTTCAGAAACTCAAGCGTCTCTTCTCGTCCGAAGAGCAGCTACTGCATGTGAATCCCAGCAGACCGATGAGGGTTGAAACGGACGCCTCAGACAGAGCCGTGGGAGCAGTACTGTTGCAGCAAGACCCGCATGGGGACTGGAGACCGTGTGCCTTCTACTCCAGGAAGCTCAGCAAGTCAGAGCAGAACTACGCCATCTGGGACAGGGAGTTGCTGGCCATTCATGCAGCATTCAAGGCGTGGCGGCACTTCCTCATTGGAGCCAAACACACAGTGCGGGTCCGCACGGACCATAAAAACCTGGAGTACTGGCGCACGGCAAGGTTCCTGAACCAGAGGCACATACGATGGGCGGAGTTCTTTGCGGATTTCGACTTCAGGATAGAGTACATCCCAGGCGACAACAACATCATGGCGGATGCACTGTCCAGAAAGCCGCAATACCTCGAGGAGGCGGCACCAGCGGCGGCCAAGCACATTTTCGCACCGAAAGCGTGGGCGTGCGCTTCAGCAACCGTGGACCTGGATGCTGTACGTCGAGCACTGCAGGAGGACCCCTTCGCACAAGCCAAGATGGAGGAGGTGCACAGGGGCACGGCGGAGGACGACGAGTTCCAGATACGCGACGGATTGCTCATCCGCAGAGGGGCCCTCTACGTACCGGGAGACGACCTCCGCGCGAAAGTACTGCAGCAGTTGCACGACGCACCCACCGCCGGGCACTTTGGCAAAGAGAAGACGGTAGAATTAGTAGCCAGAGATTTTTGGTGGCCCAAGATGCGGGGGGAAGTCGCGGATTACGTCTCGAGGTGCGACACCTGCCAAAGGGCCAAGTCAGTGCACAAACCGCCGGCGGGACTGCTCGAACCGCTGCAGACACCGCTCGAACCGTGGGAGAGGGTGGCCCTGGACTTTGTCACGGATCTACCCAGCTCGAGGGGCAAGACGGCAGTGCTAGTGGTGGTGGACATGTTCACCAAAATGGCCCACTTCATTCCGTGCGCGAAGGTGGCCACGGCGGAACAGACCGCCCAACTGTTCATAGACCACGTGTTCAGGGTTCACGGTCTGCCACGGTCTATCCTGTCCGACCGGGGGCGACAGTTCATCTCGAACTTCTGGCAGAAGCTGATGGGTTTCCTGAACGTCAAGATCAACCTAGCGTCGGCGAGACACCCGCAGACGAACGGACAAGCGGAGCGAGTCAACGCCATCATGCAGCAGTACCTGCGATGCTACGCAAATCAGCAGCCGGCAACATGGGTGGACTACCTGCCGCTCGCTGAGTTCGCCTACAACAACACGAAGCACGTGTCCACGGGGGTGACACCGTTCTTCGCCAACAACGGGAGGCATCCCAGAACCTTCCCGGGATTAGCGAGAGCGGGGGAGGGGGAGCCACAGGCAGCGGAAGCCTTAGCATCAGAGTTGCAGGAGGTTCACGAACAGCTTCGGAGGCAGTTAGAACTAGCAAAGCACGCATACAAACTGCAGGCCGACAAGCACAGAAGGGTTGGGGAAGACATACAGGTGGGAGACTGGGTTTGGTTAGCAGCCCAGGCAGTGCCGGCCAGATCGTTAGCGAAGAAGAAGCTAGGGCATAAGCAGCTAGGACCTTACCAAGTCGAGGCACAGGTCAATCCAGTGGCCTTCCGGTTGACACTGCCGGAGGGATCCAGAATGCACCCAGTTTTCCATAGATCAGTGCTCACGCCCTACAAAGCACCTCATAGATTTCAGGAGCCAGGCACGGCACCAGACCCGTTCAGGGAGACGCCCACAAGGGGGGGGTCGCCAAGGCGGGAACCCGTCAACGAGGTCACAGAGATTTTAGACTCGAGATGGGGGGAAGAGGGAGTAGAATATCTTCTCGCCAGAGAAGGTACCCCGGCCAGCGCCAACAGTTGGGTGCCAGACTATGCCTTGGACGAACCTCTTCTCAAGGACGAGTTTCATGCCCTTTTCCCACACAGGCCCATGCCAGCCGAGTATTTCGACGACTGGCTTTTCACACCCACATTTTCAGCCAGCACATTCCAGGGGTTCACCTCGGACGAGGAACCGGCACTAGAAACACGTTCCCCGGAGGGATCACCCTCGGGGTCTGCCTCAGACCGTTCCTATTGGTGGGACGATCGACCAGAGGAGCAGTGGCGCAGGAAGTGGCTGGGGGGTCCTTGGCAGGCAACGTCCCCGGAGGAGACCGGGGGAGAGACGGACATGGACGTGTTGGGGGAGGACCTTGGGTTCGAGCACGGCGGCAAAGAGATGGAAGCAGAGGAAATTGAGGTCGGCGAGAGCACGGAGGACGAGCCGGACTTATCCGGCTGGATGCACGCCACGGGGGACGAACTGTATCCGGCACTCACCCCCACAACGACGGAGCACCCAGTACCCACACCTGAAGGAGGGGAGGGGGGAAGGGGGGGCTTCGAGGGGGGGATGGATGTCAGGGGTTCAGGAGCAGAGGCACAGGAAAGGGAGGAAATAGAGAGCGAGGGGGAGGAGTCCGAAGGAAATGTTAGCGATGACAGCGGTCCGAGGTCTCTGAGTCTTTCCAGCGAATCGGAAGATTCACAGAAAGGGGCTCCCATGGTCAGAGCAAGGGGGGTGCCTAGGGGGACACCCCAGGAAGAAGGGGCCAGAGGGGACTCAGAGAGCAGCAGTTGGAAATCAGGACCAGCGTCCACACCAGAGTGCAGTAGGGGGGAGGAGTCCCAGGCATCGGGATCAGGCGGCGCACTGCCAGTGGGAGGACATGAGTCAGGATTGGCCACGCCTCCATCGGGGAGCGAGGAAACGGTCGAGAGGAAGGTTGAAGGCTGGGCGCGCGCGCCAAGTTCAAATGTACAGGAGGGCGGCGCAGTTGGCAGCCCGGATAGGGAGCCAGGTCCCAAAGCCCGCCGAAAAGAGGGGGAGGAGTCAGGGGGGTCAACGTCAGCGTCAGAAGAATCCAGGAAGGAAGGGACCCCGGGGGGTAGCAGGACCCAGAGGAGAAAGGAGAGACGGAAGAGGTGGAGTAAGGCTAGAATCTTAAACTGGTGTACAGGGGGCGGAGACTCAGATGGAGCTTCGCCGATCTAACCCCTAGACGTAGAGCTGGGGCGCTGCGGCTTGAAAATGGAAACTGTACTTCAATAAAGACTTTTGTACATTACTGCCGGCTAGCGTTGGTCCTCTGTGAGCTGGGACCTGGAGCCAGCTCTGACATTTATGTTCACTTCTAGTTTTTCCAAAATGTCAATTATATTGCTCATATTGTCAGACAAGTGTCTACCCGGGAGAAAGCCCGCTTGATCTTTATGAATCTCTTCCATCAACCCTTTTTTCAGTCTCTTAGCCAAAATGTCTGCAAAAATTTTGTAATCCACATTAGTCTCTGTTTTCGGTACAAGTGTAATATAAGCTTCTTTCCACGACTCTGGTGCCCTTTTCCCCTCCATTATTTCATTACAGACCTCTTTCAAGGGTTGTACTAGCCATTCTTTCAAGGATCTGTAATATCTAGAAGTCAGTCCATCCGGTCCTGGAGATTTACCCAATTGCATATTTTGAATGGCACCTTCTATCTCCTGTTCAGTTATTTTATAGTTCAACATTAATTTATTTTCTTGAGAGATTTTTTGTAATCCGTTTGTTTTCAAAAATCGATCTACATCAGTTTCTTTCAGTGGCCCTTGTGTATATAATTGTTTAAAGTACCTCTGGAAACAATTTCTAATCTCAGCTGGGTTCTGTATATTCCTTCCTTCCACTTCTAAATTTGTAACTGTATTTAATTTTTGTCTTTTTTTAATTTGCCAAGCCAACAATTTCCCACATTTATTAGCCGACTCGAATGTCTTTTGTCTCATTTGTTTAATTTTCCATTCTGTCAGGGGTTCAGGGACAGAGGCACAGGGTAGGCAGGAGATGGAGAGCGATGGGGATGAATCCCAGGACAGCGAGGAAGAGGATGACAATGACTCTAGAGATTCCATGAGTCTTTCCAGCGAATCAGAGGTGTCAGGGGTTCAGGAGCAGAGGCAAGGGCAAGGGAGGAAACAGAGAGCGAGGGAGAGGAGGCAGAAGAAAAGATGAGTGATGACGACGACCCGAGATCTCCGAGTCTTTCCAGTGAATCAGAAGATTCACAGAAAGGAGCACCAGTGGCCAGGGCAAGGGGGGAGCCTAGGGGGACACCCCAGGAAGATAGAGCCAGAGGGGACTCAGAGGGGAGCAGTTGGAAATCAGGACCAGCGTCACCGCCAGAGAGCAGGGAAAAGGAAGGGCGCCAGGGATCAAGCGCTGGCAGCTCACAACAGGGGGGAGGGCACGAGTCAGGAGTGGCCACACCTCCATCGGGGAGCGAAGAAACGGTCAGACGGAAGGTGGAAGGTTGGGCGCGCGTGCCAAGTTCAAATGCACAGGAAGGTGGCGCAGTAGGCAGCCCGGAAAGGGAGCCAGGTCCTAAAGCCCGCCGAAAGGAGGGAGAAGAGTCAGGGGGGTCAGCGTCAGCGTCAGAGGAATCCCGGAAGGAAGAGACCCCGGGGGGCAGAGGGACCCAGAGAAGAACAGTCAGGCGGAAAAGGTGGAGCAAGGCTAGGATATTAAGTTGGTGTACAAGGGGCGGAGACTCAGATGGGGCTTCGCCGATCTAACCATGAGACGTAGAGTTGCACGCAGCAGCTTGAGAATGGAAACTGTAACTCAATAAAGACTTTTATTTAATGATCGCTGGCTAGCGTGATCCTCTGTGAGCTAGGATCTGGAAGCAGCTCTGACAGTAAGCCCCATCTCAAGATTGTGGGCATCTACGTCCTCGAGGAGAGGAGAGAAAGCGGGTGCCTACTAGCGAGCTCACGAACGGCAGACAACATGACGGCCGAACAGCAGATAGTGGAACTCAGAGAAGCAGTGACACGACTGAATGCCGAGGCTCTTGCATCCAGGAAGAGAGAGGAGGACGCAGCTGCCGCCTACAGGGATCTCCAGGTCAGGTTGGAAGTGCTTACGAAGCAAGGGCAACTGACACCCAAACCGGAGGGGATTGGGTTGGGGAGACGAACAGGCGGTCTGGTCTCTCACTTCGATGGGAATTTGCAACAGTACCCCAACTTTAGAGCAGATGTAATGTGTGCACTGCAACTGCTGAACAAAGACTTTAGAGATGAGCAAGAGAAGGTGGGATTCATCATGTCCCATTTGCATGGAGATGCTAAAGCATGGCTGCGCAATTTGTGGAGAGATAATGATCCAGCGCTCCAAAATGCGGATGCCTTTATTAAAGCGATGGATGGGTGCTTTTTATCAAGCATTGACGTGGATCTTGCTCGGCAGGAGATACATGGACTGAAGCAAGGGAGGGCCAGCGTAAGGCAGTACCATGCCCGCTTTTTCGCTTTGGTCAGTGCCCTGGAATGGGACAGAGATTCGGCTCCTGTAAGAGACCTGTTTTGGGAGGGATTGCACGGCTCGGTTAAAGATGAAATTGCGAGGGGGGAGAGACCCCGGACCACGCAGGAGATCGTTCAGAGGGCGCTGGCGGTGGGGGTGCGGCTGGAAGGACGTCCGTGGAGCAGGGACGAAGGGCGTGGAGGGCGCGAACCAGCCAGGGGCTCCTCCTTCCTTCCCAGAGAAGCAGCGCGTGCGCAATCCACGCCTCCGCCAGGAGGAGGAGCGGAACCTATGGAGGTTGGAGGTGCAAGGGCTCAGTCAGCAGCCAGAGCCCTAGCACCGGCAGCAGTGAAAGCGAAGCCTCCTAGAGGGAACAGGAAGTGTTACATCTGCGATGATCCACAGCATATGGCGAAAGAGTGTCCCCAGAGGCTCCACAAGCACACTGCAGCCTCAGCAATGGTAACTGCAGCAACGCAGCAAGGACAACCACAGCAGGGAAACGAAGGAGTCTGGTTGGAGGAAGAGGCACTGGGGCCCAACCAGACGTGTCAGTGAAGCAGTCCCCAGAGATTTTACAGCCCATGGACCCCCTCCCGCCCAAACCGGTAGTGAAGCTCACCGCGTCGCTCCAGCTGCCCAATGGAATCACCATGGACGTGCCAATCACCATTGACTCCGGAAGCAATGCGGACTTTATAGGGCAGGACTTTGTCGACCGGCACGCTATACAGTTGCTGCCTGCCACGCTGCCCCTGCAGGTTGTCACGGTGGATGGCAGGGAGCTGCTAGGGGGGCAAGTGGTGAAGCAGACGCCACCAATGGTGATGCGACTTGGGAATCACAGGGAAATCATCAGCTTCAATGTCACTCAACTATCGGACACGCCCATTGTATTGGGCATGAGTTGGCTGGACAAGCACAGCCCGACGCTGGCTTGGTACCAGAGGCGGCTGACCTTCGGCTCTTCCTTTTGCGCTGAACACTGCATCGTGCCCAGGCAGGAAGGAGGGGAAGAGGAGTCACAGCTGCAGCTAGGCACGCTGCAAGCGGTCCCCCACAAGTACGCAGAATTTTTGGAGGTTTTCTGCGAGAAAGAGGCAGACAGGCTACCCCCCCACAGACCATATGACTGCAAAATTGACCTGCTGCCGGGGGCGGCGCTACCCAAAGGGAAGCTGTATTCCATGTCTGAGGACGAACTGCAGGAACTCAAAGAGTTCATAGATCATAATTTGGAGCGCGGTTTCATCCGAGAGTCCAAGGCAGCGGGGGGCAGTCCGGTATTCTTTGTTAAGAAGCGGGACACGCCCCAAAAAAGACTTGTAGTGGACTTTCGCATCTTGAACAGTGTGACCAAGCCATCGGACTTCCCCATGCCCCGAATCGACGACCTCCTCGCAAAGGTACGGAAGGGCAGAGTGTTCACCAAGTTGGACCTGCGAGGGGCATACAACCTCATTCGCATGCGGGAGGGAGATGAGTGGAAGACAGCCATGTTCACGCCCCTGGGCACCTACGAATATAGAGTTATGCCTTTTGGATTGCAAAATGGCTCCCACGTTTTTCAAGCTTTCATGCATCAGGTGTTGGCGGGGCTCCTCTACAAGACGTGCGTCTGTTTCTTGGATGACATCCTGATCTTTTCGGAATCGCAGCAGGAGCATGACAGACACGTCAAGGAAGTGCTGAGCAGGCTACAGCAACATAGGCTTTACGCCAAGCTGGAGAAGTGCCAATTCGACGTGACCGAGGTGGATTTCCTGGGCTACAAGTTGTCTGATAAAGGGCTCGCCATGGACAGCGCCAAGGTCCGAGCAGTGTTGGATTGGAAAAGCCCACGCAACCGGAAGGAGGTCCAACGGTTTGTCGGCTTCGCGAACTTCTATCGCAAGTTTATCAAAGGCTTTGCGATGCAGACAGCGGCCATCACGGACACGCTCAGCTCCAAGAAAAAGAAGTTCATCTGGACAGAGCAGGCGGAGCAGTCCTTTCAGGCACTCAAGCGTCTCTTCGCGTCGGAAGAGCAGCTGCTTCATGTCAACCCCAGCAGGCCGATGAGGGTGGAGACAGACGCTTCGGACAGAGCCGTGGGAGCAGTCCTGCTGCAGAAAGACCCGCAGGGGGTTTGGAGGCCGGGAGCGTTTTACTCAAGGAAGCTCAGCAAGTCCGAACAGAACTACACCATCTGGGACAGGGAGTTGCTGGCCATTCATGCAGCGTTCAAAGCGTGGAGGCACTTCCTGATCGGCGCCAAGCACACGGTGCAGGTCTGCACGGCCCACAAGAATCTAGAGCACTGGCGCACGGCACAGTTCCTGAACCAGAGGCAGATACGTTGGGCTGAGTTCTTTGCGAATTTCGACTTCCGAATAGAGTATGTCCCGGGGGACACCAACATCATGGCGGATGCTCTCTCCCGTAAGCCACAGTATCTGGAGGAGGCAACGCCAGCGGCCGCCATGCACATCTTCGCACCGACAGTGTGGGCGTGCGCGGCGGCAACAGTTGACCTGGATGCGGTGCGACGAGCGTTGCAGGATGACTCCTTCGCGCAAGCAAAGATGGCAGAGGTGCACAGGGGCACGGCAGCGACCGACGAGTTCCAGCTGCGAGATGGTTTGCTCATCCGTAAAGGGGCCATCTACGTGCCGGGAGACGAACTTCGCGCCAAGGTACTGCAGCAGCTGCACGACGCGCCCACTGCCGGGCACTTTGGCAAGGAGAAGACGGTGGAATTAGTAGCCAGAGACTTCTGGTGGCCCGGAATGAGAGGGGAAGTCGCGGACTACGTGGCGAGGTGTGACACCTGCCAGAGGTCCAAACCAGTGCACAGACCGCCGGCCGGACTGCTGGAACCGCTGCAAACTCCGTTCGAGCCATGGGAGAGAGTGGCCCTGGACTTTGTCACGGATCTGCCCAGCTCGAGGGGCAAGACGGCTGTGCTGGTGGTGGTGGATTTGTTCTCCAAGATGGCACATTTCATTCCGTGTGCGAAGGTGGCCACGGCGGAACAAACCGCCAAACTGTTCATAGACCACGTGTTCAAGGTTCACGGTCTGCCGCGGTCTATTCTGTCCGACCGAGGGCGACAGTTCATCTCAAACTTCTGGCAGAGGCTGATGGGCTTCCTGAACGTCAAGATCAACCTGGCGTCGGCTAGACACCCGCAGACCAACGGGCAAGCGGAGCGGGTCAATGCCATCATGCAGCAGTACCTGAGATGTTATGCGAATCAACAGCCTGCGACGTGGGTGGATTACCTGCCTCTCGCCGAGTTCGCCTACAACAACACGAAGCACGTGTCCACGGGGGTCACGCCGTTCTTCGCCAACAACGGGAGGCACCCTAGAACCTTCCCGGGACTGGAAAGAATGGGGGAGGGGGAGCCGCAGACAGCAGATGCGTTCGCGTCGGAGTTGCAGGAGGTCCACGATCAGCTGCGGCGGCACCTGGAGCTGGCTAAACACGCATACAAGGTACAAGCGGACAAACACAGAAGGGTTGGCGAAGAGATCCATGTGGGAGACTGGGTCTGGTTAGCAGCCCACGCAGTGCCGGCCAGGTCGTTGGCGAAGAAGAAACTAGGGCATAAACAACTGGGGCCCTACCAAGTCGACGAACAGGTCAACCCGGTGGCTTTCAGGCTGGCTCTTCCGGAGGGTTCCAGAATGCATCCGGTGTTCCACAGATCGGTGCTCACTCCCTACAAGGCACCTCACAGGTTTCAGGAACCAGGAACGGCACCGGGTCCGCTCCGAGAGAGAACCGGGCAAGGGGGAGTGGCACAGGAGGAGCGCATCAACGAAGTCACGGAGATTTTGGACTCCAGATGGGGGGAAGAGGGGGTAGAATACCTTCTCGCCAAGGAGGGCACCCCGGCCAGTGCCAACAGCTGGGTGCCGGGCTACGCTTTAGACGAACCTCTGCTCAAAGAAGAGTTTCATGCCCTCTTCCCACATAGGCCAATGCCAGCAGACTTTTTCGACGACTGGCTTTTCACGCCCACGCTTTCAGCCAGCACGTTCCGGGGGTTCGACTCGGACGAGGAACCGACACGAGACGCCCGTTCCCCAGAGGGGTCACCCTCGGGATCTGCTTCAGAACCCTCGTATTGGTGGGATGATCGACCAGAGGAGCAGTTCCGCAGAAGGTGGCTGGAGGGTCCAGGACGAGCAACGTCTCCTGAAGGCAACGAAGGAGAGACGGACATGGACGTTTTCGGGGACGACCCGGGTTTCGAGCACGGCGGCACAGAGATGGAAGCGGAGGTGACCGTCGTCAACGAGAGCAGGGAGGAAGAACCGGAAGACTTCGGATGGCGGCCCGCCACGGGAAGCGAACTGTATCCGACATTCGTCCCCCTGACACGGCAGCACCCAGATCCCGCACCGGAAGGAGGGGAGGGGGGAAGAGGGGGCTTCGAGGGGGGGATGGATGTCAGGGGTTCAGGAGCAGAGGCAAGGGCAAGGGAGGAAACAGAGAGCGAGGGAGAGGAGGCAGAAGAAAAGATGAGTGATGACGACGACCCGAGATCTCCGAGTCTTTCCAGTGAATCAGAAGATTCACAGAAAGGAGCACCAGTGGCCAGGGCAAGGGGGGAGCCTAGGGGGACACCCCAGGAAGATAGAGCCAGAGGGGACTCAGAGGGGAGCAGTTGGAAATCAGGACCAGCGTCACCGCCAGAGAGCAGGGAAGAGGAAGGGCGCCAGGGATCAAGCGCTGGCAGCTCACAACAGGGGGGAGGGCACGAGTCAGGAGTGGCCACACCTCCATCGGGGAGCGAAGAAACGGTCAGACGGAAGGTGGAAGGTTGGGCGCGCGTGCCAAGTTCAAATGCACAGGAAGGTGGCGCAGTAGGCAGCCCGGAAAGGGAGCCAGGTCCTAAAGCCCGCCGAAAGGAGGGAGAAGAGTCAGGGGGGTCAGCGTCAGCGTCAGCGTCAGAGGAATCCCGGAAGGAAGAGACCCCGGGGGGCAGAGGGACCCAGAGAAGAACAGTCAGGCGGAAAAGGTGGAGCAAGGCTAGGATATTAAGTTGGTGTACAAGGGGCGGAGACTCAGATGGGGCTTCGCCGATCTAACCATGAGACGTAGAGTTGCACGCAGCAGCTTGAGAATGGAAACTGTAACTCAATAAAGACTTTTATTTAATGATCGCTGGCTAGCGTGATCCTCTGTGAGCTAGGATCTGGAAGCAGCTCTGACAAGAGGATTCCCAGAAGGGGGCGCCGGTGGTCAAGGCCAGGGGAGCCCCAGGGGGGACTTGTCAGGAGCAGGGGGCCAGCGGGGGATCCCAAAGTGGCAGCTGGGCGTCAGGACCAGCCTCCCCGCCAGAGTGCAGCGAAGGGGGTGGAGGTTCCAGTGTATCAGGGGAGGCGGCTCCGGCAGTAGAGAAAGGAGGGAGGTCGGAGCAAGCCACCCTCCCGGAAGGGGAGGGGAGTAGTGAAGGGAGTAGCGTAGCTGTCAAAAGGAAAGTTAGAGGTTGGGGGCGCGCGCCAAGTTCAAATGTAGAGGCGCGCGGAAGTACAGGGAGCCCGGAGGAGGGGCCAGGTCCCAAAGCCCGCAGGAGGGGGCAAGAGCAGTCTGATTCCGCGTCGGAGGAATCCAGGAGGGGCGAAACCCCAGTGGGCAGAAAGACCCTGCGGAAAAGGAAAGAGAGAAAGAGGTGGAGCAGCGCAAGCCTCTTAAACTGGTGCAGGGCGGGGACAGATTCAGAAGGGACTTCAGCGGTCTAAGCCTAACAGACGTAGGGCTGCGCGCCTCGGATCTGAAGCAAACAATGAACTGCAATAAACACTTTTGTATATAAGAAAAGAAAGGCGTTGGTCTTTTGTGAGCTGAGACTTGAGGCAGCCCTGACAGGTGCTGTTCTGCAGCCGCAGACACTTCCTGTTGCCCCTGCATCTCTTCCTCCAATGATGTTTCGGAGCCCCCTTCCGTGGTAAAGGCTGAGGTGAATCCTGTAGAATACTGGGAAAGTCTGGGGTATAGTGAGAGGCAGAAAGGTTATAATTGGTGGGTTTCTGAATGAAACATTGGCTCTGGATCCATTCCCGTCCGGCTTCCGCGCTGGTCATGGGACCGAGACGGCTCTGGTCACCCTAACAGATGATCTCTGCAGGCAGCTGGATCGAGGCTACCTGAATGTGGAACACTAAATAAAGAGGCCGAAGAGCAAGGGAGCTCCTCATTGTTGGGCACAGTAACAGGTATGAAATCAGGAGTACTCACTATCTGGGAAGAGGACGCAGTGACCATGGGCCTGAATTGTTGGTAAAAGGTTTCAAAGCAGAAAAAACTGCGACAAAGCCTGTGGGTTGCAGGGCACAGGAGGCTACCCTGACCCATCCTGGATACAGGACCCACTTATATTGCGGAGTTCCTGGGGAGGAACAGAAGATTGCGCCTGTTGGGTCCTCTTGGAAGCCATTATATCGGCCGCAACAGTAACCCTTGTACTCCAAACTTTAATTGTGCAAATTGGTCAAGCAGGCCGTGCACTGTTTAGACCCACAAGCCTGAGTCTTTCCCTTTTAAAATTAAGCCTTTATTACAAGAGGACACTTTAGCCCAGCCGGCCTAGTTCAGTATTGATTAAACTGACCACACTTGGAAAGAAATCAGATTCAAAAACCAATAATCCCCAATGGCCAATGAAACTAGGTTAAGACCAGGTGCGCAGGTTAAAGGCCGCAGGCCTTCACCTTCCCTTCCCAAACCAATCCCCCCTTTCTTTCTTTTTATTCTTGCTTTTGTTTTTTTGTTTTGTTTGCTTTTTAAGAATACACTATAGACCAGCAAGCCTAGTTCAGCACCGTTTACACTGCTTATAGGCAAAATATAGGTAAGAATTCATAGGCAACAACTAGTAAATACAATAGCCAATGAAATTAGGTTAATTAGATTGCGAACGGAAGAACAATTTGTTTATTATTTGCGTATTTTAAAAGGGTCATCTAGTCCAGCCCCCTGCAAGGCAGGAATCTTTTGCCCAATATGGGGCTCGAACCACAACTCTGAGATTAAGAGCCTCATGCTCTATGAAGAAGTGAAAGAGTATGTTAATGATTGGTTACATTATTATCAGGTCAATGAAATGTTTAAACAAGACTTTAAAGAAAAAGGTTTTTATGACAAAGAATCGAAATTTCAACAAGAGATATTGAATGATTAAAAAATTTTGTCCAAAATGTACAAATTGCTGCTCGAATGGCACTTGAAAGATGAGGAGGTTAAGTCGGTTATGATTCATTGGGCCAAAGATTTTGGGTATAACATACAGTTGAGTGATTGGATAAAATTATGGAAGGAAGGCTTAAAATTTACTGCATGTAATGCACTAAAAGAAAATGTGATTGAAATGATGTATAGATGGTATATTACACCAGTGAAGTTAGCAAAAATGTATAAAGTCAGTAATAAATGTTGGAAATGTAAGGAAAAAGAGGGAACATTTTATCACATGTGGTCGGAATGTAAAAAGGTGAAATGCTTCTGGGAGATGATATATAATGAGTTGAAAAAAATGTTGAAATATACATTTATAAAGAAACCAGAAGCATTTCTCTTGGGTATTGTTGTAAACGATATAAATAGAAAGGAATGTAAGCTTTTTCTATATGCAGTAACAGCAGCAAGAATACTATTGGCCCAAAAATGGAAGCAAGAAGAATTACCGATGAAAGAAGAATGGAGGATGAAATTAATGGACTATGTGGAACTTGATAAACTAACGGGAAGGATCCGAAACTGGCGGGACCAGAAGTTTACTGAGGACTGGAGTAAATTTACGGATTATTTGAAAAGTATTTGTGAGAACCAGACGACGTTTGTAGGTTTGCAAGTTTTGTGAGGAATAATATTAGAAATATTGCAAAAATGGAGAAGGAGACGTGATATGTTAAGAGATGTAAAGGCAATATTAAGTTAGGAAATGCGTGATTAAGATGGAGGATTATCAGGGAGACATGAATGGAGTGGTATCTACACATATGGACAAGGCACAAAGACAGGTAGTCACTAAGGATGGTAGACTACCGAAAACTTTTTTTGAGATGACAGACAACTTGGACTTAGTTGACATTTGGAGAACAAGGAACCCCATGGCTAAAGAGGGAACCTTCTTTTCTGAAGCCAAAATGACATGGACAAGAATTGACCAAATATGGGTAACTAGAGGAATGGCACCAAAGACAAGAAAGGTGGAAATCTGCCCAAAAACCTGCTCCGACCATAATGCTGTTAAGATGGAAATGAAACTAACACCAACTGGCTCCTTTAGATGGAGGATGAATGACACCTTATTTAGAGATGAAGAAGTGCTTAAGAAGGCCCAAAAAACCTTGAGAGACTATTTTGAGATAAATATGAGCACCAGTGTGGAAAAAAGAGTAATCTGGGACGCAAGTAAAGCGGTTATGAGAGGGTTCTTGATACAACAGAATGCATTAAAGAAGAGAATTCAAAATGAGGAGCATAAAATATTAGAGAAAATAAAGGAAAGTGAAAAAAGATTGAGAACAAAACCAAAGTCTCAAGAGATTCTGAGAGAAATAAAGTTATATCAAGTGCAATAATAGAAAATGATGAATCAGGAGATAGAATGTGTCAGGGCTGCCTCAAGTCTCAGCTCACAAAAGACCAACGCCTTTCTTTTCTTATATACAAAAGTGTTTATTGCAGTTCATTGTTTGCTTCAGATCCGAGGCGCGCAGCCCTACGTCTGCTAGGCTTAGACCGCTGAAGTCCCTTCTGAATCTGTCCCCGCCCTGCACCAGTTTAAGAGGCTTGCGCTGCTCCACCTCTTTCTCTCTTTCCTTTTCCGCAGGGTCTTTCTGCCCACTGGGGTTTCGCCCCTCCTGGATTCCTCCGACGCGGAATCAGACTGCTCTTGCCCCCTCCTGCAGGCTTTGGGACCTGGCCCCTCCTCCGGGCTCCCTGTACTTCCGCGTGCCTCTACATTTGAACTTGGCGCGCGCCCCCAACCTCTAACTTTCCTTTTGACAGCTACGCTACTCCCTTCACTACTCCCCTCCCCTTCCGGGAGGGTGGCTTGCTCCGACCTCCCTCCTTTCTCTACTGCCGGAGCCGCCTCCCCTGATACACTGGAACCTCCACCCCCTTCGCTGCACTCTGGCGGGGAGGCTGGTCCTGACGCCCAGCTGCCACTTTGGGATCCCCCGCTGGCCCCCTGCTCCTGACAAGTCCCCCCTGGGGCTCCCCTGGCCTTGACCACCGACGCCCCCTTCTGGGAATCCTCTGATTCGCTGGAAAGACTCATGGAATCTCTAGAGTCATTGTCATCCTCTTCCTCGCTGTCCTGGGATTCATCCCCATCGCTCTCCATCTCCTGCCTACCCTGTGCCTCTGTCCCTGAACCCCTGACATCCATCCCCCCCTCGAAGCCCCCCCTTCCCCCCTCCGGCTGCTCGGGCGCAGGTTCCGGGAGCTCCGTTGTAGCGGGGGTAGACGCTGGATACAGTTCATCGACGTCGATCTCCTCTGCTTCCAGTTCAGTGTATGCGTGCTCGAAACCGGGGTCCTCCCCCAACACATCCAAACCCTTCCCTCCCCGTTACTTCAGGCGATGCTGCTTGCCAAGGCCCCCTTCGCCACCCCACTTCTGGTTGATCGTCCCACCAATAAGAGCGGTCCGTGTCCACCCCCGAGCACGATCCCCTTGGAGGGCTCGATTCCGGCGTGGTCTCCTCTGCGGAGGAGAACCCCCGGAAGGTGCTGCATGAAAGTGTGGGCGTAAAAAGCCAGTCGTCAAAATACTCCTCTGGCATGGGCCTGTGTGGGAAGAGTGCATGGAACTCGTCTTTAAGAAGAGGTTCCTCCAGAGCATAATCTGGCACCCAACTGTTGGCGCTGGCCGGGGTACCTTCCCTGGCGAGGAGGTATCCCACTCCCTCCTCCCCCCATCTCGAGTCCAGAATTTCCGTGACCTCGTTGAGTGTCGGGGTCCTCGGTGACTCCCTCCCCCCTGGTGATTCTCTACGTGGGTCTGGTGCCGTCCCTGGCTCCTGAAATCTGTGTGGGGCCTTGTAGGGTGTAAGCACCGACCGGGTGCATTTGGGAACCTTCTGGGAGGGTCAACCGAAAAGCTACGGGATTGATCCTGCCCTCAACTTGGTATGGCCCTAACTGTTTGTGTCCTAGCTTCTTCTTAGCTAACGACTTGGCCGGCACCGCCTGGGCTGCTAACCATACCCAGTCCCCCACCTGGATGTCTTCTCCTGCCCTCCTGTGCCTGTCTGCCTGCACTTTGTAGGCGTGTTTAGCTAGTTCCAAGTGCCGTCGTAGCTCCTCGTGGACCTCCTGCAATTCTGCTGCTAAATGCTCAGCTCCCTGCGACTCCCCCTGCGTCGTTGTCTCCAACGCCGGGAAGGTTCTGGGATGTCGCCCATTGTTGGCGAACAACGGTGTCACCCCCGTTGATGCGTGCTTCGTGTTGTTGTAGGCAAACTCGGCCATCGGCAAGTAGTCCACCCAAGTTGCAGGCTTTTGATTGGCGTAACATCGCAGGTACTGCTGCATGATGGCGTTGACCCTCTCCGCTTGGCCGTTGGTTTGCGGGTGTCTCGCCGACGCTAAGTTGATCTTGACATTCAGGATGCCCAGGAGCTTCTGCCAGAAACTGGAAATGAATTGGCGACCCCGGTCGGACAGGATGGACCGCGGTAAGCCGTGCACCCGGAACACGTGGTCTATGAACAGCTTGGCGGTCTGTTCCGCTGTTGCCACCTTCGCGCAAGGAATGAAGTGCGCCATCTTGGTGAACAGGTCTACAACCACAAGCACCGCCGTCTTGCCGCGCGAACTGGACAGATCAGTAACAAAGTCCAGCGCCACCCGTTCCCACGGCTGTAGTGGCGTCTCCAGTGGTTCCAGCAATCCCGCTGGCTTCTTGTGCACTGGCTTGGACCTCTGACAAATGTCACACCTGGCGACGTAATCCGTGACCTCTCCCCGCATCTGGGGCCACCAAAAGTCTCTGGCTACTAAGTCCGCCGTCTTTTCTTTGCCGAAGTGACCCGCGCTGGGTGCGTCGTGTAACTGCTGTAAAACCTTCACGCGGAGATCGTCTCCCGGCACGTAGAGAGCACCTTTGCGGGTCAGCAGACCGTCGCGTATCTGGAATTCGCCGTCCTTTGCTGTCCCTCTTCGCACCTCCTCCATCTTGGATTGTGCGAACGGATCCGTTTGCAGCGCGCGTCGTACCGCGTCCAGGTCCACGGCGGCGGAAGCGCACGCCCACGCTTGCGGTGCGAAAATGTGCCTGGCTGCCACTGGTGCCGCTTCCTCGAGATACTGCGGTTTCCTGGAGAGCGCATCCGCTATGACGTTGTTGTCTCCCGGGATATACTCTATCCGGAAATCGAAATCCGCAAAGAACTCCGCCCATCTCATGTGCCTCTGGCTCTGGAGCTTCGCCGTGCGCCAATACTCTAGGTTCTTGTGGTCCGTGCGGACCTGCACGGTGTGCTTGGCTCCGATAAGGAAGTGCCGCCACGCCTTGAAAGCCACATGGATGGCCAACAACTCCCTGTCCCAGATGGTGTAGTTCTGTTCCGACTTGCTGAGCTTCCAGGAATAGAAAGCGCAGGGCCTCCAGTTCCCTTGCGGATCTTCTTGCAAGAGGACGGCCCCCACTGCTCTGTCAGATGCGTCAGTCTCAACCCGCATGGGCCTGCCGGGATTCACGTGTAGCAGCTGGTCTTCGGACGCGAAGAGACTCTTAAGTCTCCTGAAGGACTGCTCCGCCTGGTCCGTCCAGGTGAACTTTTTCTTCTTGGAACTGAGGGTGTCCGTGATAGCTGCTGTCTCTTTCGCGAAACCCCTGATGAGCTTGCGGTAAAAGTTGGCAAAACCGACGAACCTCTGGACCTCCTTCCGATTGCACGGACTATTCCAGTCCAACACCGCGCGGACTTTGGCGCTGTCCATGGCTAGTCCCTTGTCGGACAGCCGGTAGCCCAGGAAATCCACCTCCGTCACGTCGAACTGGCACTTCTCCAGTTTGGCGTAGAGCCTGTGCTCCCGTAGCCTCTGCAGGACCTCCTTTACGTCTCTCTCGTGAGTCTCCTGCGATTCTGAGAAGATCAGAATGTCGTCGAGGAAGCATACGCACTTCTTGTAGAGGAGTCCTGCTAGCACGTGGTGCATGAATGCTTGGAAACAGTGGGAGCCATTTTGGAGACCAAACGGCATAACTCTGTATTCATAGGTGCCCAGCGGCGTGAACATGGCCGTCTTCCACTCGTCACCTTCCCTCATGCGTATTAGATTGTATGCTCCGCGTAGATCCAACTTGGTGAAGATCCTCCCCTTCCTCACCGTCGCGAGCAGGTCGTCAATCTTGGGCATGGGGAAGGCCTTGGGCTTTGTCATCGAGTTGATGGCCCTATAGTCCACAATGAGCCTTTTTTGGGGCGTGTCCTTCTTCTTCACGAAAAACACAGGACTGCCCCCCACGGCCTTGGATTCTCGGATGAATCCCCGCTTCAAATTGTGATCTATGAACTCCCGGAGTTCCTGCATTTCATCTTCAGACATGGAATACAGCTTCGCAGTCGGCAGCGTCGCCCCTGGTAAGAGGTCAATTGCACAGTCGTAGGGCCGGTGGGGTGGTAATTGGTCAGCTTCCTTTTCACAGAAGACCTCCAAAAACCCCTTGTACTTGTGGGGCACTGCCTGCACCATGCCTAGATGCAACTGTTGCCCTTCCTCCTGGCCCTCCTCCTCCTGGCCTGTCTGGATGCAATGTTGTGCGCAGTAGGACGAGCCAAAGGTGAGCTGCCGCTGGTACCACGCTAATGATGGGCTGTGTCTATCCAGCCAACTCATGCCTAACACTATAGGCGTGTCTGACAGTTGGGTGACATTGAAACTGATGACCTCGCGATGATTCCCAATTTTCAGCAGCATGGGTGGCGTCTGTTGTACCACTTGCCCACCCAGCAACTTTCTGCCATCTACCGTGACGACGTTCAGAGGCAGCGTGGCTGGTAGTAGCGCTATGCGATGCTGCTTGATGAACTGCATCCCCACGAAGTCTGCGTTGCTCCCTGAGTCAATCGTAATGGGGACTTCCAGGGTGAGTCCATTAGGTAGCTGGAGAGTAGCAGTGAGCTGCACCACTGGCTTGGGTGGTAAGGGGTCTGTAGGCTGCAAAAGCGCTGGGGACTGCTTCACTGACTTGCCTGGTGGAGCCCCAGCATCTCTGCTTCCATCCAGGCATTCTCGTTTCCCTGAAACTGTTCTCCTTGGAACTCTTCCCCTGTTACTGTTGCTAAGGCTGCAGTGTGCTTCTGGAGCCTCTGGGAACACTCTTTAGCCATGTGCTGTGGACTGTCACAGATGTAACACTTCCTGGTCCCTCTAGGAGGCTTCGCCTTGACTGCTCCGGACGCTGAGGCTCCGGCAGCTGACTGAGCCTTTGCACGACCCAGCTCCATTGGCTCCTCCCCTCCCTTCAGCATAGGCGAGGGATTTGTACGTCCCAGGTCCCTGGGAAGAAGAAAAGGAGGCGCTCTAGCTGGTGGGCGGACGTGACGCCCCTCCTCACTGTGCCAAGGGCGTTCTTCGTGGCGCACCCCTATCGTGAGTGCCCTCTGGACGACGTCTGCTAGGGTTTGAGGTCTGTCTCCCCTAGCCAGCTCATCTTTTACTGAGCCATGAAGCCCCTCCCAAAACAAGTCTCTCACTGCCAGGGAGTCCTTTTCCCAGCCCAGCACATTCAGCAATGCAAAAAAGCGAGAATGGTACTGACGCACTGTAGCCTTGCCCTGCCGCAATCCATGCATCTCCTGGCGCGCCACATCAACGTCAACGGTAGATTGGAAGCAAGCGTCCATGGCTTTGATAAATTCGTCAGAGTCCCTGCGGGCAAGACCATCTTCGCGCCACAAATTGCGTAACCAGGTTCTAGCTTCCCCATGCAAATGGGACACAATAAAGCCTACTTTCTCCTCCTCATCTTTGAAGTCTTTTCGAAGCAAATGCAGCGCGTATAGGACGTCTGCTCTGAAATTGGGATAATGCTTCAGGTTCCCATCGAAGTGGGCTACTAAATTGCCCCCCCTCCGTCCGAGAGCGATTCCCTCTGATCTGGACCCCGGGAACCCCTGTTTGCACGCCTGATCCCACCTGGCTTGCAGATCCTGGCATCGCGCTTCTGCTTCGGCAACTGTCTTCTGAGAGACCCGTACTGCAACGGAGAGTTCAGCGACTGCGTTTTGCAGGGTCGTTATCTGCTCCTCAGTAGTCATGTCTGCCAAACTTCGTGAGCTTTGCAAAAAAAATTTTTTTTGCAGTTTTTTTTGAGAAGGGACTTACTGTCAGGGCTGCCTCAAGTCTCAGCTCACAAAAGACCAACGCCTTTCTTTTCTTATATACAAAAGTGTTTATTGCAGTTCATTGTTTGCTTCAGATCCGAGGCGCGCAGCCCTACGTCTGCTAGGCTTAGACCGCTGAAGTCCCTTCTGAATCTGTCCCTGCCCTGCACCAGTTTAAGAGGCTTGCGCTGCTCCACCTCTTTCTCTCTTTCCTTTTCCGCAGGGTCTTTCTGCCCGCTGGGGTTTCGCCCCTCCTGGATTCCTCCGACGCGGAATCAGACTGCTCTTGCCCCCTCCTGCAGGCTTTGGGACCTGGCCCCTCCTCCGGGCTCCCTGTACTTCCGCGCGCCTCTACATTTGAACTTGGCGCGCGCCCCCAACCTCTAACTTTCCTTTTGACAGCTACGCTACTCCTTTCACTACTCCCCTCCCCTTCCGGGAGGGTGGCTTGCTCCGACCTCCCTCCTTTCTCTACTGCCGGAGCCGCCTCCCCTGATACACTGGAACCTCCACCCCCTTCGCTGCACTCTGGCGGGGAGGCTGGTCCTGACGCCCAGCTGCCACTTTGGGATCCCCCGCTGGCCCCCTGCTCCTGACAAGTCCCCCCTGGGGCTCCCCTGGCCTTGACCACCGGCGCCCCCTTCTGGGAATCCTCTGATTCGCTGGAAAGACTCATGGAATCTCTAGAGTCATTGTCATCCTCTTCCTCGCTGTCCTGGGATTCATCCCCATCGCTCTCCATCTCCTGCCTACCCTGTGCCTCTGTCCCTGAACCCCTGACAGCACCGGTCTCCAATGATGGGCAAGGGAGAAAGAAGTCTTAAAGAAGCATTCGGCCAAGAAGAGCAAGAGAAGTAAGCCTTCTGATTCTGAGGACAATTCAGAAATGCTTCCCTGCTGCCCACCACCTGCTGGGACCTGAGCGACCAGAATTACTGGATGGAGCAGGTGGGTCCCTATGTGGAAAAGAAGCAGCCAGATCCCTCTAAGTTTGGAAATTCGAAGCTAAGCGAGTCCCTCACCGTGAGGTTTGCTGGGTGTGTGCCAGGGGCCAAATTGTAAGTATGCACATGAATGTGAAAGGTGCCTAGGTAACTACCTGGCGTCCTCATGTTTTAAAGGTAAACAGCCCGGACTTCCGGGTTAGCGCCATCGGCGAATGGCAGACTGGAGATCCTCCGACTGGAGGAACTGGCTCTGTGGAAACTGGATCTTCCCGCCGCGGCGAAGGTGGGGACCCGCTAGAAATCCCAGGCGGAGGAAGCCTGGGAACGTGGGGCTCCGGAGTGAAGTGGGGTGAGCGGCGCGGTGCTGCGAACTGATTGCTACTTTCACGGAGTGAAGCCGCACAGCCATTGCCGGAGAGCGCTGACTTTTTCCTGTGGACAATTGGATTTAAAACAAGTACCCGTGAGTAGAAACGGAAAATTGGATCAAGAAATATCTTAATTTGGCACCGAAGCGGGAAGGTTCAAAACAGGAAGTCCGCCTTCTGCTTTTTGTACATAGACTGAAGCAAAAACCTTGTAAGCTAAAGTCTGGAAAGTCGTTAAAAAAGTTTAAATTTCCTTCATTTATAATTACTGAAACCCCCTTGGAAGCAGGAGAAAAGGGGGGGGGGCTTTGTTTAACGCCTGCAGGAGAGAGTGAAGAAAGATAAGTTTCCACCGTCTCTAACCTGGGAACGGGGTGTCAGAGACAGAAATTCTTGGAGAGGTTCATTGACTATGAATGGAATACTTTGACAGATAGCTAAAGAAGAGAAATAAATTGATTCCAATGTTGCCTTCTGCATTCTAAAGAAACAAAATACCTGAAAAATGAAAGTAATTTTCCTTTGTTGGACTTGCCTTAAAAAAAAAATGGATACAAATAGAAATTGTCTCCTCTAGAGGGAGCTTGCTAAATTGTTGCTGCGTCTACTTGAGGACTCTACAGCTGTCAGATTAAGATCGTGGGACCAGTCCTTTTTGACCTTGACTAAATATGAGCTGGGAGGAAGTTTTGGTGCTTGCTTTATGCAAGACAAGTGCCTTGCTGGAACAGATGCATGAGAAGATGAATGAGAAAATGGATTTGATGACTGTTGTGGTTAATAACTGTGGACAAACAGGGAATATTGATACAGAAACTATTCAGGGACCAACTCAGGAACCTGTACTGATTGGGCTAGTGCAGAAGATAATGGAGGAGGTTGCGGTTGCACCTCAAATAATACAAATGGAGAGACCCGAGGCCCTACAGAAGTATAAGCCGCTGTCTTTGAAGACTAAAGTTGGAGTCGGCCAGGGGGAGTCTGGAGCTGAGGAGGTTCTTAACTTTGGAGAGACCTCGAAATATGTTTTTAAATATTTTTTGGACTACATTGATGATTGTGGGGAGTGGGACTCTGGAGAATGGGCTGGTTGGATGAAGGGAGACGAAGATAATTTTGGGTTGGAATCCCCCAGAGACCTACTCCCCAACGAGAAAGGAAAGAAACTAAGAAAGAGACCAACAAAAGACAAGGAAAAGTGCAAGTATAAACAACAAGAAGAAGATCTGCAGAAGGGACATGGAAGAGACTTAAGGGCCTCGGACATTAGATTACCAGGTTGATGGACTAGATGGAATGGACAGTAAGGACTGACACGACCCGAGACCAGGAAGAAGAGACGTTGGATGAAGATTGGAAGAAAATTTATAAAGAAATTTTTTTTCTAGGGAATTAGCCTAAAATTAATAAACATTAGGGAAAATGTTGGAATGAAACTATATGACTCTAGTAGAAAAGATATCAGGAGTTATGTATAATCGAGTATTAAGCGTTAAGCTCTAAAGTATTTTTTGGTAAGATAAGGTTAAATAACTTAAGGTAATTTGAATAACAGAATATGGGGAAAGGATGGAAAGGATTTGTTGAGTTAATTAATAGGTTAAATTGTCAAGCTAAATTATTTAGTAAAAATTGAGAAAGATGGAAAGAATTTGCTGAAATAATCAGTCAAACTAGAATACAAAAAGGGAGGTGTGAGGAGGTCAATGAAACAAGCAAATGGAAGTTAAAGATATGTAATATGGGATTTGTGTCTCCCCCCCCTTTTTTTTATCTTTTCGCTGTATTGTTGCATTGGTTTTTATGTCTTGTTTTTTTTCTTTTTTTTTTCTATGTATTGTAGTGTTTTTAATTTTTTTTCTTTCTTTTCTGTAATTTTGAAATTATTAATAAATATTATTTTAAAAAAATAAATCAATAAAGGTAAACAGCCCTTTCTGGGCGGTAGGAGGCATTTCCACTAGGGGTCTTGAAATGCTCACAGACCCGCCCAAAGAGCAGCCACAAACCGGTATTAATTCAGCCGCAAACCGGTATTAATTTGGCCCATGGTTTTGGCGTTCTCTTCTGTTAAGCTCTCACCTCTTAGATCCCTCCTAATTCAGGGGACCCCCTAAACCAAACAAACAAACAAACCAGTTAGGGAAATGCTAGCTATTGCAAAAAGTAAATAAACAAATAAATTCTGGCTGGGAGGGTGGCTGGCCCCTTCAGGGAGCCGCCTATAGTGGGTTTACACATTTCACCTTTAGGCATCGTCCCTAAAAAGACTCCAGGAGAGTATCGTATGATCCACAACCCATCCTACCCTAGAGGTGGCTCAGTCAATGATGCAATACCACAGGAGCCTTGTTCTGTGAAATATGCCTCCTTTGATCAGGCTATAAAGCTTATTCGCAGGTTCAGCAGGGGAGCACTCTTGGCTAAGTGTGTCATTGAGTCAGCCTTCCACCTCCTGCCAATTCACCCAGAGGACTTTCTGTGGCTAGGTTTTAGGTTTAGGGCTTATTCATAGACAAATTTATGCCGATAGGGTGCTCAGTAGCTTGTGCAGTTTTTGAGTCATTTAGTACAATTTTAGACTGGGCCCTTTGCTTTAGAACTGGTTCTGAAAGGGTGACCCATTACCTCAATAACTTTTCTCTCATCACTAGTAATAGCCCTGATTGTGCTTCTCTTTAGAGGCTTTCACCTCCCTGGCTGAGGAGCTTGGGGTACCTTTGGTGGCAGACAAAACAGAGGGTCCAGTTTTGACCATAACCTATTTTGGGTATTGAATTGGACACAATTGCACAGACATCAGCCTACCAAGGGAGAAGCTAGCAGCACTTAAGGAATTAATTCTGTAACTTCTTCCTCTCAAGAAGGTCACCCTTAGGCAGAGTCAATCACTCTTGGGTCACCTCAACTTTGCATGCCGGGTAGTGCCCCCTGGCTGCCCCTTTTGTGGGCGATTGGCTAAGCTGTCAGCGGGACTGCATGCTTCTCAACACAGAGTGCGCCTCTCTAAAGTGGTCAAGTCAGACCTGGAGGTTTGGTTAAAGTTCCTGGATAAGTGCAGGGGAATTCTTTGTGGCAGGGCAATTTGATGCTGCGTTCAGACTTTCAGGTACAGTCTGATGCAGTCGGTTCCCTGGGGTTTGGTGTCTACTTTAGGGGATGCTGGTGTGCTCAGCGTTGGCCTATCAGCTGGCAAGGAAAACCTATCACGCGTGACCTCACCTTCTTAGAATTTTCCTATTGTAGTTCCGGTGCACTTGTGGGCTGATGGGTTTGGGAATCACCAGGTATGCTTCTGGA
Source organism: Podarcis pityusensis (assembly GCF_964106645.2). NCBI lineage: Eukaryota > Metazoa > Chordata > Lepidosauria > Squamata > Lacertidae > Podarcis > Podarcis pityusensis. The sequence continues at coordinate 114,122 of NC_138042.1, forward strand.
CTGACAATCAAGCGGTTGTCAGTGTCCTGTCTAAGCAATCATCACACTCTCTTAGGGTGGCAAACGTGCTCCGGTGCTTTGTCCTTTTGTGCTTAGAATTAATCACCTATTTCTCTGCCAAATTTACACCTAGGGTTAACAATGACATCGCGCATGCTCTGTCTCGTTTTCAGATGGACTGTTTCTGCTCATTAGCACCAGAGGCGCAGCAATTGCCACAGCTATTCCTGGAGCACCTTTGGAACATGATGTCCTGAAGGGAGTATTGGCTTCAGTAGTCCCACCCACGCTTAGACATTATAAAAAGGCTTGGTTGGACTTTATGGAGTTTCAAGGCAAATTAAAAAATGCTAGGCTTGACACACCCCCTACCAAGGCTGAAGTTCTGCAATACTTGGTACATTTTAGGGAGCTGTGTCGCGCAGCAAAGATTCTTAAACATCCAGTCAGCTGCAATCTCCTCCTTCTGTAAGGCTATTTACTCCATAGACCCTTGTGCGGATTTCTTAGTGTGAAAGGCACTGGGGGGCTGGCGCAGGCTGCAGCCTCCCAGCAGTGGTGGTAGAAGGCCCATAACTTATGACATTCTATGCCAAATCCAAATAACAACAACAACAACAACAAAAATAAAAGTTAAGTATCTGTTGGTCCAAGTACAAGGCCCGGTTATTTTTCGGCTGCATACTCCATTGAAGGAATGGGTTTCTGTGCAGGGACCCAAAATCCACTTTTTTCCTTTTCCAAGGGAGCATTTCTAGAATGCTTTAACTTGAGCTCTTGAGTGAAAACCCAGCTGTATAAACAAGTGCTCAGAGACCTCTCCTTTATCAGTTTGTGAGGGCAAGGATGACCTTGGCTGTTGTAGTGGAGTAGGGATGACATGTCTAGGTCTTATCTTACGTCCTGACGCACAGACCTAGTCCGGGAACAGTGCCAGAGTGTGTTCTTGGAGTTGGTGACCTCTTGCTCCAAGATAAGAGTAGGAACAGGAATACCCTTTTATGGTCAGAAGTGCCGGAAGGGATATCCTTTTATGGTTAAGAATACCGGAGCAGGAACATATGTGATATCAACCTGCGTGTATAGGCTGATGTGGTTGGATTCCTGGGGAAGGAGGGAGGGGGTGCCTGGAGGATATATATACTGCATGAAATTTCTCATTTCTTTGGACTTGCTGTGGACTGACCACGCAAGTGCCTTCTGCTATCTGGTTTCTCTGAACCAACCCTCGGTGTCATTTGACTTCCTCCCTCCCGTCTGGGAGCAACGCAGAGCCCACCAATCAGTAAAGTCTAATATGGCTACACCATCGCCTCCTTTGGCGCTCTGTGCATTGGCGAAGTGGTTTGTGAGGGCCAACAAGATTCCGCAGCTCGGGGAAGTTTGAGAGACCTGACCTTGTCCAGATCCAATTTAGTCCTGCATGTCCGATGTTCCAAAACTGATCAGCAGGGAAAGGGGGCCCTTATTCGGCTCCAAGCAACTAGTCACAATGGGCCATGCCCAGTAAAGAGTACTAGACATTTCAGGCCCATTCCTCGTACATTTGGATGGCTCCCGCCTTGCACGGCATCAGTTCATGCGCGCTATGCGAAGGGCGATGGCTGCCTGTGGTTTACCCCCAGGTGAATTCATGGCCAACTCCTTTCGGATTGGGGCTGCCAGCACAGCAATGCATTTGGGACTCTCAGCTGAATGGATGAAGGACTTGGGGCGGTGGAAGTCTGATACTTTTAAGGGATATATTCGTAAGACCTCGTGATTGTTCATGGTATACCTGACCTGGCTTTGTTACCTTCTTTTGCTTTCAGGAGACGTTATGGTGCACATTTGGATTACAGGCCACAGCATTGTCCACTGGGCTAGTAACCATGCCATCATCTGTGGCCTGGGGTGCAGGCTGGATCTTCCACTAAAAAATAAAGTTTCCTGAATCACACAGAAGGGGGTGCCCTGGGCGGAATTTATGCCTGCAGTGAAAGCCAGAGCCACTTCGGAAGGTCCCCTCATGCTCTGGTTATTCAGCTGGGGGGAAATGACGTGGCCTATTGGAAAGGCGTGGACTTGATGTGGGACATTTACAATGATTTCAATGAACTGATTGCCTCATTGCCAGATTCAACCCTAATTTGGTCACCACAGCTGGCGAGGCATGTATGGACTGTCAGTGCCCTCTTGCGATAAACAAAGCCCAGGAAGCTTTTGGTACATTTGGTGGAGTGTAGAGTGGCAGCTCTGGGGGGTTGGGTCATTGACCACCCCAACATCCAGTTCAGCTAAGTGGCCCTCTACCAAGAGGATGGCATACATCTTTCCGATGTGGGAAACTGTGTGTGTCGGTGTCAGGGCTGCAAACTCGAACCCGGTACTGTTGCCCGAACCCTGATGCTCACCCAACACTCGCCACTGACCTCCGCAGTGAAATTCCTGTAGTGCCAGCTCCCGCCTTCCCTCGAACCTGCCGCCAGCATCTCAGCCTGCCGCTCACCCTCTTTCTCCACGGAAACATGCAGAGAGCCTGGCGAGGGAAAGTAGGGCATCGTTTCACTGGGGTCCTCTAGCTTGGAGGCAAGAGGGAACTCTGTGGGCCATCCAGCCCACCCTGAGCTCAGGTAGTACCAGAAGCCGATGCAGTGGGTGCCCCCAAGCAGCGGGTATATCCCCATCCGCAGTGCCGCTGCTTGACCTGCCACCAGAGAGCCAGTGCTGGTGTCGGCAACCATGTAGTGCCATGGGGAAGGGAAAAGATGTTGACAGATGTGTTCCAGTTGGATCTTCTTCTGGATTGGAAACCCCGGGGGTCATCCAGTCCAACCTGCCGCAAGGCGCCACTCACCCTCCGGTGTGCCCAGGGTGTGGTCGTCAAGCAGACCTTGTTCCAAGGTGCCACCCCGCCACGCCCACCTGGTGGGGCCGGCTCCTAGGAAAGGACGATGGGATCTGGAGCCGTTCCTTGACTCCCAGCACCCATCTGCAGGGTAGATGACCCAGGGTGTGCCCTCCAGCTCTACAATGCTATCATTCTGTGATGTTGTAAAGCAGGACATGCTCAAAGCAGAGGGTGCTGGATTTTAGTGCTGTACAGGCTGCTGCCCCTGGGTGGGCTCAGACCCAGCAGGGAATTTGGTTTCTGTGTAACATGGCCACCCCATTTCTGGCATGACAAGATACACGAGGAGAAAACACTTTCCTGTCTCCTGTGGCAGCCAGTTCCACAAGTTAACAAAGGCATGTGGCAGGCCTCAAATTCCCCGCAGATGCTCACCACACTGGCTCTCCTCTGTGCCGTCATGGCAGTTAGGCTCGAAGTCGCACATTTGCTCTCTGCTGATGCAGCACAGGCAAACTGGCCATCCTTGTGGGTGCCGGGGTGTGTGTG